>NW_018408589.1:138450-181002 GCF_002113885.1 Mizuhopecten yessoensis
TTTTTGTTGACCTTTGTCCATGGAAGGTCCCTGCAAAATTTCATTGAAATTGGTTCAGGGGTTTTGGAGAAGAAGTCGAAAATGTAAATTGTTTACGGACGCACGACGGACGACGACGGACAAAAGGCGATCGCAATACGTCACTTGAGACTTTGTCTCAGGTGACCTAAAAACTAAATTTGAGAGTTCAGAAAAGAAATTTAATATTCAGGAAACTTTTTAATTTACCAGTTAATGACCCGAATTCAGATTTCTGTGTATCCACAAGATTTTTCCATGCATCGTCTCCCTTGACTAGTTCAAGGTTGCCCTTGGACAGGGACCACAGCATGGACGGTGGAGTGTGGTACAGCTGAGAAAATAATACAGAAAACAACATTATGTCAGATATACAATGTTAAATTGATTTTGGTAGTTATTTCAAAGTTACCTTTATCTTAAATGCTTTAATTAATATATATATAAATAAGCGATGTGAAAGCAGTTAAAAATGCAATCATTTATTGGCTGGAATCGGATGTTAAACATTATAACATAATCATTTTGTACCCAATGTGTTATGTTATCGTCTACAGTACTCGTGTTGTGGTGATGTCACAATGATTTGTGTTGTTCTATGTACCTGTGTGTGTGTGTGTGTGTGTAGCGTATGTCCTATATTTGTGACATGACCCTTGACCCTTGACATCTATCACGGACATGCTGACCGTTGTCCTACATGTGTGTCACAGACCTTCCCGTTTCTTCCTACCCTTGTCCACTCCTCAGATCGTCATTCCAGCTCGGGATGTCAATCCTGTATCTGTTTACTCATTTATTGTCATGCCTGTGAGGGTATGCAGTACGTAATGCCAGTAGGAGGCCTGGTCAGAAAGTGCTATGCATGTTTGCTTGAGTATGCGACCGAAGGGCGTGAATCTATTTGGTATGAGTTAGTTGTTTCGGTCTGTTCCAGATCGGTGTATTTTGTCTTTGAATTTTTTTTTCTTCAAATTTTTGCTGATTAAAATATCAGGTCTACAATCAACTTGTCTTTCGTTGATGAACAACCAACTCCGAACGACAAATGGTACCCGCATTGAGCACCAAGTTAACAGAGGACATTATTTCATCAATGCCTCCACTAGGGGTTTGAACCTGTGACCTCTGGTTTACTAGTATTACACTACTGAATGAGCTAAAGAGAAGTTCTCCCTAGCCAAGTCAGTATGAAGAGATTATTATTTTGTACCTGGGTGACAATATCATTAACCTATATAAAAATCATTTTCTGGTAAAAAAAAATTTTAAATGCATTTACACTTGATATTGAGGAACATCGTTTTATTTATTCATCAAAATGTTTTGACAACTTTAACTTAAACAGGAATCAAATCTTGTGTCAGGTTAACATCTTAACCATTTATAAATATAGGTGAAATAGTGATAATACCCTTATTCATCCCTGTATTATAACAATGGACTATGATATCAATTGATATGGAGCAGTCCAAAAGGGTGATTAGGTGTTAATGGGTTAAAGAACAAGAGGCCCAATGGGCCTGCATCGCTCACCTGGTATAAAACTCACACTTGTAACCTTAAAAGTGATCTAAAATAAAGCTACAGGCAAAATATCAGTATTTATGATTAAAATTCATTCAAAAGACCCTGTTATTTATTTTTGGAACATTTCACCCCTGTGATTGAAAGTCGAACAAAGTCATTATGTTGAACACATTGTATAGCCTTTCATCTCAGGATGCAACTTGCAAAGTATAAACATCCTGGGACCCATGGTTATTCATAAGAGGTTGTTTAAAGATTTTAAACAAATTTGACCCCTGTGACCTTGAATATAAGTCAAAGTCATTCACTTTAACAAACATAGTAGTCCTTGATCCCAGCATATGCTACTAACTAAATATCAACATCCTGAGCCTTTTGGTTATTCAGAACAAGTTGTTGAAATATTTTAAACATATTTGCTCCTTGTGACCTTGAATATGATTCAAGGTCATACATTTAAACAAACTTGGTAGCCCTTGATCCTAGTATGCTACTGACTAAATATCATCACCCAGGGCATTTTGGTTATTCAGAAGAAGTTGTTTAAAGTTTTTAACATATTTGACCCCTGTGACCTTGAATATGGGTGAAGGTCATTTATTTGAACAAACTTTGTAGCCCTTTATCTCAGCATGCTACTGGCCAAATATCATTAGCCTGGGCAATTTGGTTATTCAGAAGAAGTTGTTTAAAGTTTTTTAAACATATTTGACCCCTGTGACCTTGAATATGGGTGAAGGTCATGCATTTGAACAAACTTTGTAGCCCTTTATCTCAGCATGCTACTGGCCAAATATCATTAGCCTGGGCAATTTGGTTATTCAGAAGAAGTTGTTTAAAGTTTTAAACATATTTGACCCCTGTGACCCTGAATATGGGTGAAGGTCATTCACTTGAACAACCTTTGTAGCACTTCATCTCAGCTTGCTAATGGCCAAATATCATCACCCAAGGCCATTTGGTTATTGAGAAGAAGTTGTTCAAAGTTTTTAACATATTTGACCCCTGTGACCTTGAATATGGGTGAAGGTCATTCATTTGAACAAACTTTGTAGCACTTCATCTCAGCATGCTACTGGCCAAATATCATCACCCTGAGCATTTTGGTTATTCAGAAGAAGTTGTTTAAAGGTTTTTTAATACAATTGACCCCTGTGACCTTGAATATAATTGAAGGTAATTCATTTGAACAAACTTGGTAGCCCGTCACCCAAGCATGCTACTGGCCACATATCAACTCCCTGGGCATTTTGGTTATTGAGAAGAAGATGTTTAAAAGTTTTTAAACTTCGTGCCAGGTGAGCTAATAATCAATTAAAGTTAGGAACTTTCAATCATTATACCCTAACAGCAAATTAAGAATAGTGCTGTAAGCTCAGAAACAAAAGTCTTACTCCAAGGATACGGTCAAGTCTAAAGGCGATCATGTGAGCTATATGGTACTGAAATGGTCCTGACTCAGCCAGGAAGACGCCGCGAAGGAACTGTTTCTCTGTTTGCATGCCCTGCAGGTCAACCAACACTTTTCCTCCAATGTTTGAACCAATCTTGACTGTTCGCATGTTGTGAGCTTTAATGATTTTCTGGGTGAGCATCTTAGCCTCCCAGTCACTGTCACTAAATCCTGCAAAGTTCAAGTTCAGTCAAGGTCAAGGACAAAGTCAGATTGAATACAACTAAGCTATACTGTCTTCTTCATTTTCAATTTTATTAAAATCTAGAAAGAAAATTTCACATGTACCTATCCCAAATTTTGGTTTTAAAATTGTTTTTATTTTTGATGACAAGCACATTTTTCGTGCATTTTTTACAGACTTTTTATTACTTTAATTTAATGTTACAAATTACAATGTTCTTCATTTAATGATATGCTTCCGTTACAGGATTCAAATCCTGTACACCAGATCCAGTGTTGTTTCCATGAAGCTCTAAAACATTGAACTTATGACCTTGATTACCTTTCAGCCCCAGGTGTGCCATCAGTCTCCTCTCCCGTGCCACCCTAGCGTCAGCAGTGAGGTTCAAGGTGTGTTTGAGGCATTCTACAGGTGTTTCTTTGGTAGTCTTTGTCTGGTGAGAAGGAGGATTAATGAAAGCAAGTGCAGGCTTTCCTACGACCGCCCCTCCTCTCACAGTCTCAGACGACTTGATGAACAGTGTTGCTCCAGCGTTTCGTTCTGGTTTTGAAGTGCCTGAATTTTTCGCTACCATCGTCATTAAAGCTAAAACAGATACAACACTTACTGTAATATCCTTGAAATATAACATTCAAATTTTATCTTTTTATATCATTGTTTTTTCTCAGGATCATTTCATAAGACTCACAAGCAAATTTGTGGCACTAGATATTTTCATGTGCTGAGGCATACATAGGAAAATTTCAGAGTGAAATGAACTTTCCAATAAAGAGTGGAAGATCATCGTCAGTTTGTTTCGTAACAATCCATTGTACACAAATACCACTACCATATTTGATGTAATTAGTACCCAGAGAGTGACTGAAGGGGCGCTTATTAAGATAATACAAGAGATCCCAGAGGGATCTTGGCGCCCACCTTTGTCCCATCTTCAATAGTTCTTTGTCAGTTCGATCTTTTCTCTTCTTTCCTCTAATCTGTTTGATCAAGTCATGTTAACAGTAAATGCACCTTGAGGTAACTTTTGATCTAAATTTAATACTGACATGTATGAAAGCCAACCTTGAAAGTGAGTTTGTCATTTCACATATTTACTAGTACAGTACTTAATGTGAAAGAAATAGAATCGATCATTGCAATATGAGAAAGATCTGAATAGTTCTTCTTTTAATCCATTTTGTTTTTATGATCAGACTCAAAATATAACATACACAACGAGGGATCAAGGGGAACCTACATTTAAAATTTGAGAAAGATCCCTTTAGTACTTCTTGAGAAATAGCGATAACAAACTTTCAGTATCAAAATCCAAGATGGCTGCCTGTCGGCCATGTTGTTTATCCGATCAGTCTCAAAAGTTGCCCTGCACAGCTAAGGACCAAGGGGAACCTGCATATAAAATTTGAGAAAGATCCCTCTGGTACTTCTTGAGAAATACCGATAACAAGAATTGTTTACGGACGGACGACGGACGGACGACGGACCACGGACGCAGGGTGATTTGAATAGCCCACCATCAGATGATGGTGGGCTAAAAACGTAAGTTATGACATTTACTTTGTTTAAAGGCGGCTTAAATGTCAGGTACATTCCCAGGGAGAATTCCGGATTTGTTTGCTGCTTTTTTTTTTTTTAAGTTCTAGAGAAAAGTTAAGACACTGACACTGAAGTGCCTGATATACAGTGCTAATGTATACTGGGAAATCTTCACTGCAGTTCAAGTTTTCGCCTGTTTCATCTTCTGTAATGAGGGTAAATAATTATTACAGCAAATATAAGTAAGCTGCATGATAACAATAGTATTTAAATGTGAAGGGATAAATCAACACTTGGCAAAACTTCATTTCTAGGGCGAATGATCAACTGGAAGGAAATTTTTTTTTACACAGTATATTTCCTAAATCAAAATGGGTCAGGATGGAGGGTGTGTTTGGGGAACGAAACGACTATCATTTCAACATTTGCCGAAAAAAATGGGAAACAGGCGATGTCTGGGTTAGAGGTAAAACAGCGATTATAACAACTACTCACTGACAATGTCTGGGTTAGAGGTAAAACAGCGATTATAACAACTACTCACTGGCAATGTCTGGGTTAGAGGTAAAACAGCAATTATAACAACTACTCACTGGCAATGTCTGGGTTAGAGGTGAAGACAACAAACGCTTTACAGACTGGGTCGGCGTCACATGTCGCCTTCGCTTGGGCAAGGCTCCGTACCGTGATGACACATCCCCATGCCACACGCGATGCTGAACATGTGTAGTCGTTCATTCCAGGGAAGTTAGATTCAGACATTCGTATATAATCGTGTTGGGTCTCCTCCTATATTTGAACAAAATTCAGGATCACAAATTTGTCAATACATGAATAGTAATAATGCTAGCCTTTTTTAAAGGAAGGATCCCAAGTAAGTGAACGTTTTTGCTAGCTATGATACAGAGTGATTACAAAGACCCCTTTTGAACATTTTTGCTAGCTATGATACAGAGTGATTACAAAGACCCCTGAACGTTTTTGCTAGCTATGATACAGAGGGATTACAAAGACCCCTGAATGTTTTTGCTAGCTATTATACAGAGTGATTACAAAGGCCCCTGAACGGTTTTGCTAGCTATGATACAGAGTGATTACAAAGACCCCTGAACACTAGCTATGATACAAAAATGAGGTAAGCCTGATCACTAATGACATTGACATGAAATGAGATTTTTTACTATTCTTTGTATACAATTTTTTATAATCAACAAATGCCATGAACATTTTCTTGATTATTTTTTATTTGGCATACATAATCCATTAAAGTGACTAAAATCACACTTTACAATTCTTAGGTAAACCTCAAGTAGATTCACCTATCTAGTATCCCACCAGGGACAAACCTTAACAGTAAGGCATTGCATCACCTTGTCATTTATAACTTTGTCATTGTCCCTTTCTTTCTTTACTTTAGGCTCAATTCACCACATTTAGTGACACAATAACTTGGCACAGTTAGACAAGCTACTTTACTACAGTTAGGCAGACCTATAAGTGTATCTATAATGAGGAAAAACTTACCTTGCCACAGTTAGGCAGACCTATTTCTATAGGTACGAAAACTTACCTTGACACAGTTAGGCAGACTTACCTTGCCAAAATTAGGCAAAACTTTGTTTGCCATTATTTCTTCCTTGCGTCGCCAGCTGTCCATATCCTGCTGGTTGACAACAGGCTGAATAGGAGCTTTGGGTTTTACTACCGCTCTCCATTTTGATGAATCAAACTTTTCTAAAGACAAAAATGAGAAAAAAAATCTTATTTAAACAATCAACTTTACATCATCAAATCACAGAATTCACTAGTAGTTTAAATCTTTAGTGTATCTCAGACTTTAAAAAGCTGAAAGTAGTTGTTCTGAATTAGAATTGTACTTATTTTCCCACACTCACAAGGAATTAATCTAAACAACACTTTTGCGTTTGTATTCATTTGATAATATTTAAAATTTCACAGACAAAAGTTCAAAGGTGGTGGCTTTTCAATTTCATAAGAGATGACATACATTTTTCTGTTGAACTACTAAAAAAGCATTCGTTTTGGAAAAAAATGTTGAACAATGGATTACCTATTAGCTCCACCCAGTCAGGTGTCAATCTCACTATTAGCTCCACCCACTTAGGTGTCAATCTCACTATTAGCTCCACCCAGTTAGGTGTCAATCTCACTATTTACATAGCTCCACCCACTTAAGTGTCAATCTCACTATTAGCTCTACCCAGTTAGGTGTCAATCTCACTATTTACTTAGCTCCACCCACTTAGGTGTCAATCTCACTATTAACTCCACCCAGTTAGGTGTCAATCTCACCTTTAGCTCCACCCACTTAGGTGTCAATCTCACTATTAGCTCTACCAAATCAGGTGTCAATCTCACTTTAGCTCCACCCAGTTAAGTGTCAATCTCACTATTAGCTCCACCCAGCTAGGTGTCAATCTCACTATTAGCTCCACCCACTTAGGTGTCAATCTCACTATTAGCTCCACCCAGCAGGTGTCAACCTCACTGTTAGCTCCACCCAGTCAGGTATATGTTCATGTTCATCTTTTAAATACCTATTTGTATATCTTCATCATCTGATACAAATATTTACTGGTAACTTTTTTAATACAAATAATTGCCCATGAAAAAATTTACCTAGTCCTGCCCAAACATTGTTTATTATTTGAGCAATTAGCTCTGCTGCTAGTCAAGTATACAATGGTATCACAAAGTCAAACATCTAGAAATTTATCCACATTTGTCAAGTTATAGCAAAACCATTTCAGCATTAGTACTTTATACAAAGCAGATCACACACTATCCTAAAGGAATGATCTGGCCAGCATGGTATTACCAAACAATAATATCATTATCACTTCATTAACCATAGCAGCGGGAAAACAATTATCACAGGATAACACTATTTCTCATTTTAAAGATGGATTCTAGCAATTTTTCAGAAACGTTTCACTACCATAAACATGTAAAACATTATGATTACTTTTCCCCTATTAGAGAAGTTCTCAAATTTACAAAAATACCACTGGCAGTGAAACAAAGTTCTAATGATATGTTTAAAATGATAGGTTAAGGCCCCAAAGTAAGTCTCAGGTTAAGGCCCCACAGTAAGTCTCAGGTTAAGGGCCCACAGTAAGTCTCAGGTTAAGGCCCCACAGTAAGTCTCAGGTTAAGGCCCCACAGTAAGTCTCATATTGTAACCATTACCCTTCATGCTCTTTATTGGATTATCAGAAAAGGTTATAAATAAGGATGTGCATATTTGTATAGACTGTTTGTTTTAAAACGAGGTAAAATTCAATAAATAAATAGGTAAAACTGATGGATTATGCTCCTGAAAAAGGTCACAGAAACGACTGGGATAAAGTGTGTGGGTGTGGGCATGCATATTTCTTACTGGATGTTATATGTGCATAAGTAAAATAAATAGATATGGTGATATACATGTACACTTAAACATTTCTTACACAACCTCTTATCTACTTCAAGTCAGAAGTTACCGCCAGACAATGAATTTGACCTCTGACCTCAATGTGACCTTGACTTTGGGCATACGGAATCAAAAGTGGTATGTAACACACACCATATCCGACCTACTTATATTCCTAGAATTTTATTGACCTTTCTTCTGTGAGGCAGAAGTTAAATCCTGGAGTTTGACCTTTGACTTCAATGTGGCCTTGACCTTGGGTGTATGGACCCAATAGTGGTACTCAGCAAACCTCCTTGCCATCCTACATATATGTATACATCCCTGAAATGTTATTGAGCCATCTTCAGCAAGTCAGAAATTATGGTCCTGATTATGAATTTGACCTTTGACCTCAATGTAACCTTTACCTTGAGCAAACAGACACAAAATGTAATATGTGACACACTGCCCTGCTATCCTACCTATACCCTAAAATTTCCTTAAGCTATCTTTAGTGAGTCAGAAGTTATGGCCAGGATAATGAATCTGACCTTTGACCTCATCGTGGCCTTAGGTGTAAGGACCGAATAGTGTTGCGACAAACCACTTTGCCGTTCTACATAAATCCCTAAAATTTTCTCAGTTATCTTTAGTGAGTAAGAAGTTATTGGCTGGAAAATGGTATCGGATGGACGAGTCGACAGACTGAAAAAGCGGCGACTATATGCTGCCCAATTTTGTTTTAGGGCTGCATCGAAACCCTTGCATTTTAAAGTAGATTTGGTTTGTTTGGTATGGTAAGGGTTTTGGGATCTTGCAACAGCTAGGGTCTCACAGCGTCAAAGGATGATGACGCCACTCCACGGCCAAATCAAAGTGCTTGAATGTCAAAACCAGGACACAGTGGCATGACTTTCCACCTTGTCACACTGTACTAACAAAGAGCTAACCAGTGCCTACTGCCACCCAGGTAAAGCAGAACACAAGAAAAGGGCAGTACCCATCCTATATACAACACAAGGACTGTGTGTGTCACTGCTTACAGGACACTGAAATGGGCAGTACACATCCTATATACAACACAAGGACTGTGTGTGTCACAGCTTACAGGACACTGAAATGGGCAGTACCCATCCTATATACAACACAAGGACTGTGTGTGTCACAGCTTACAGGACACTGAAATGGGCAGTACCCACCCTATATACAATACAAGGACTGTGTGTGTCACTGCTTACAGGACACTGAAATGGGCAGTACCCACCCTATATACAACACAAGGACTGTGTGTGTCACTGCTTACAGGACACTGAAATGGGATTTATAAACACAGCAAAAAGGATTCAGATTGCTTAATAATACTGGTCATATGTATCTCAATACCATGATAGGAGACAGAAATAATACATTTGCAAGGGAAGCATATAGTTTTCTAGATGTACTATAAATGTTATATATAGGAGGAAAAGAGTCCCAAAACTCTTGGTGGCTGGCTATAATGTTTGTCTAACTCTCATTAACTTCAAATTGTAAACAACATTCAGCAACTCTAGCATCTCTATACAATTTGACAGGAGGCTCAATATGCCTGCATATTTCACCAGGAATTCATCTCACATTTGTAACCTTAAAGTGGACTACTACTTTGACTTCATCGTGACCTTAGGTGTATGGACCAAATAGTGTTTTGAGAAACCACATTGTCATTCTACATAAATACAAGAGGCCCAATAGGCCTGCATCACTCACCTGGTATTAATCCGACACTTATAACCTTAAAAGTGATCTAAAATAAAGCTTAAGGCAAAATATCAGTATCTATGGCTCTAAGTAATTCAAAGAACCTGTTCAAAGATGGACACATTTGACCCAAGTGACCTTGAAAGTATAACAAGGTCATTAAGTCACAATATAGCCCTTTATCCAAGCAAGCTTCTTTCAAATATCCACACCCTAGACAGTTCATTTATTGAGAAAGGTCATTAAAAGCTTTATACACATTGGACCATATGACCTTTACAGTGGGTCAAGGTCATTCACATAAACAAACTTGATAGCTTTTCATCTAAACATGCTACTGACCAAATATGTAATTATACTCATTTATTCTCATACTTGACCTTTGTATAAAATTTGATCAAAAGTCCATAAAATGAGTTGCTTGGGTGATGTCAGTTTGCAATTTAATTAGTTAACAAATTTCTATAAATAGAAATCTTGACCATTGCTTTGACCTTGGAACCCTAAAACATGAACTCAATCAAGGTATTCTTGAACTTGACAGGATGGGAGGTAACAGAATGCAACAGACATGAATAATGTACACTATGGTCCCTCACGGTCAGGCAGGGCATGCAAATACTGCTACTGTTTAACTATATTAACAATTGTTTTAAGCAATTACAGGTCAGCTCTCAAGTTGGATCAACAAATTCAGTATTATGACTAAGAGTCAAAAAGAAAAAGATGAAATTTGAATTTGTTATGAATTTACCGTCAGCTCCTTTTCAAGCATGTCAAATGAGTTCAGCATGATCAAATGTACAAGAAAGCTAAGATTCACTATCTTTTAAAAAATATATCTGAGTATTCAATTAACGGCCCAAAACATTTCCAAAGAGGACATTTTGGATTTGTTGTACTAATGTTCAAAGTTCTAGGGCTCCACTTCAAACTAACATATCTTCTCTATTCCCTTCGAACAAGTCATGACCAAATCAAAAGCTATTTGAATGGTTTCAGGTATGAATTTTAATCACATAGACTGATACCTGTCCTTTAAACATTCAGAAGGGCAATACCTAACTTCAAAGCTGGTAAATTTCACCATTTTATCACTATGGGTTCTTTTGATTTATATCTAGTATCACCTGCAAGGTGGTGCATCATTGCTTTCAAATTTGTCAGGATATATTCCAAGCAGTTGGAGAAGATATGTGTATTAAGAGCAAAACCCTTAAATTTCGAAAGATTCGTAAGATATAGAAATATCATCACAATCATAGTCTTAGATAACACTGTAACAAAGTCTAAATCAAATGAATAATATTTTCATATGCCCAACAATATGAACATGTGACCGACCATTTGATCATGTGACCAACCATTTGATCATGTGACCAACCATGTGACCAAATATTTGATCATGTGACCAACCATCTGATCATGTGACTAACCATTTGATCATGTGACCAACCATTTGATCATGTGACCAACCATTTGATCATGTGACCGACCATTTGATCATTCATTTGATCACATGACCGACCATTTGATCATGTGATCAACCATTTGAGCATGTGACGAATCATTTGATCATGTGATCAACAATTTGATCATCTGTCATCGACTTGGTCATGTGACAAGCAGTTTTGTCGGGTTAAAAAGCTTTAAGATGCTGCATCTACATCATCTAAGAATGTAAGCCCACACACAAAAACACACAGGTACAAATAATACAGATTGTATTTTCTAAAACTGAAACCCGGAAAAGGAACCTATATGATAAGGACCCTCAAAACATAATTATCTGTTAATTCCTATGTCTCTTTAAATGTCATTTTTGGAAATTAGCTTCTCAAATTGGCCATGGTTGATATTTTCCTATGGTACAAAATATCATGTGTCAAAATTAATCATGATTGAATTTGTAGTCAGATGAGCCCACAATTTTCCAGATAAATTTTAATCAACGTTATTTTATCAAATCAGTGTTTTGATTATGGAATCACTTTGTCTGAATTTTTTTTCTAATTAACATATCAAACTAATTAAATGTAACGAATATAAATTAACTGATAAAAGTAAAAATGTCAATGAAGGTACATAGTTTAAAACTTGTAAACTGATATGTCGTAAGTTTCATTGAAATCTACGCAGTACATCACCATAAGTAGTCTAAACAACCTTGTGTCTAGACAGACACCCGGACCCTGTGCAACCTCCTATAAACCCCATATAACTGTGATGTTAGTAGTTCTGGGTTCCGTTATTATACATTCTCCTTTTCACATATTACAAAACGAAATGATAAGTAACAACCAACAAAAATAATATACATAAATCAGTCTTGTTTTCATAGAAGTGTATTGCTTCAATCAGAGGAGGAAAGATGTTGGTTTTTATTTTTATCTCAAATCCAACTTTCTATTGATAAGCAAGGAAAATATTGCAAGTAATCTAAATAGCAAATAGTACCCTGATTTCAGCATATAGCATGCCACCTTCCCAAAAGGAACTCTCCTACATACTATTGCAATTGCAGGCGACAGACAGAATATATGAGGTATTCCTGTGTAAAAATGACACATGGTGAACAAAGGGCCATAACTCTATAAATGACAGGCACTCAATCCAATTTCAGGACTACATGACACTTTGCCACGACAAGAGTACATACAAAATTTAAGGTGACTATCGGTAAGTATATGACGAACACCCAGGACAAAGTGATGCACCAACTGACAGCGTATATAGTACACTGTACATGGGGGCTAATACATCATTATCAGGAAAATGATGAAACTGCTCTGAGGAATGTGAAAAATGTTCATTATATTACAGATCAACATTTCTTTTGGTAAGAACTTCTCAAATCAACGTTTATTTTATAAATAAATTTGTATACAAAAACTGCAGAGTGTTGATCTCTGGAAAATGCAATCAAAATCATTGAAAGTGAAACATTACAAACAATCTATGTTCAACGAGATTTAATTAAGTAAACAAAATATGGGGAAAATCAAACAGAGAGATTGTAATAATTTCTGAACTAAGTAGCCGTCACCCCTTTACCACATACAATCCTTATACAAAACAGGACTGTGCATCAACGAAGAAAATGTACAATGTTTTGAACATTGTTGCAGCATCTACCATTTGAGTGTGCAACATCTCAAATAGACATTTACCCACCTGCCTTTAGTATACCTGTTTGGATGCTGCTAATGTTGTGTATATAGTGCTTATTAACTGTATATAGCTAGTCCGTGGAGCATGCTATGAACTCGCTGTTTACATTATCACCAGTTGCTCTCTCAAATTATCTAGGTCGTGTAAATAAGTTACTACTTCAGACACTGGAGCTGGAGGTTCTCCTATGTAGGAGGGATCTGAAGGATACAGATACAGAATGGCACTTTTTGTAGAATTTTACAGTGATGGAGTATTCTGTTTTAAACTTGATTTTTTCTTATCAATAGGTCGGACAGAAACTGAATCTAGGACCCTATAACCAAGACGGACACCCTACCAACTGAGCTATATGGTCACCATGGTCATATTTTGCTATGAACTCACTCCCGTACTATTCAGGTTTTCAATGTAAATGTGCATTTTAAATAAAAATCTGTAAATCAAAGATACCAACATTGCAATTTTACCCACATTAATACTTCTAACCTCACAAAGATTCAAATTATAGTTAATTCTAGACAGTTTCCATCCTTCAAATGAGAACAATATTGTTTCGCATGAAAACCTGACAATGTTTTTTTTTTAAATGTCCATAATTATTATCAAATGTTATGCATAAGAGCAGAAATTAACATTATTAAGTTCAATCTGATTAAAATCATCTGTTACATGTCTCCGTCTGAACATCTGAATGTGCCGCGGTCAGGGTCACGGTCAAGTGACCTTTAGATGAACCAATCAGAGGCGCGCTGGCAAAAGTTTGCCAGCGAATCGGAATATCATGGTTGATAGATAAATAGCGAGGGGTATCGAACAGATTAGTTTTCCAAAACAAATATGGCGGCGGGAACTGACGTTTCTACGACGCCAAGGAAAACGTACCCATTGGGTAATAATTGTGTAGGCAACACGCCATACAGTCTTTCTTCTCTAAAAAAGCTTGGAATATCTTTTTCTGTTCAGGTTTCAGACGATCAATCTCAAATAACTTCAGAACTTCCGCATCATTCTCATCAATGTCCGCCATATTTGTTACAACTCTGAGCGCCCTTTTGAAATTGGACAAAATTTAATGAGTATTTATAAATATAAAGGTCACCTGAACGTGACCCTGACCGCGGCACACTCAGATGTTCAGGCGTAGTACGAAGTTAACGAAGCCATGTAACATATGATTTTAATCAGATTGTATTTAGTTCCAATAACATCAAATAATCAAATAAATTCTCAAATTTGTATTTGAAATTTTTTCGGGGCTGTTGCAAAAAGCGAATTTATTTTCATTCATATGAAGATGATGTGATCATCTTGATTCTAAAATGAGTTTTTTTAAGCATTAAATATGAATCATATAAATGCAGTGTTTTCTCCAGGCTTGAACTAAAATGGGGGACATTGGTAGTGTGAAATAGGCAGAATANGGGGGGGGGGGGGGGGGGGGGATGTAAGCAATCTCCTTTCTGGAGAAAACACTGTACATGTATCAGGGGTTCAAATCTGATTCAATAGTAAATAAAATTATTGTATGAAATACAATCTGTTCCGAGTTGCCAACTTGAAAGTCATATTTTCAAAGTCATATTTTCAAACCTAATGACTTTTGTACGGGGATTTTTTTTGTCATGAATTAAGTAACTTGAATCATGGTGGTTATAAATGGTTCAAAATGTTCACAAAAACTTACCATTTTGTTTATGTTGGACGTTAACTGACAGAGAATCAAACATAAGACATTACCTTGTTATCTCCCTTTACTGACGTACACAAATTTATATGTCAATAATTCTTAGTGCTGAACCTTTTACTTTAAATGTTAGAAATTTTCATGATATGGACATTTTTTGGAAATTTTGCTAGCGTTTCATAAATTACATTAGTGTGAATATACCATTAGTATATGAATACACTAAAAACATCAATAAAAAATTCCGTCTTTGCATATTGCAGAGTTATCTTTTCTTGGGAGCAGGTATTGATTGTTACGTCACTTGTTTGTGAGAGAAACGTCATCAATTTTTGAGAAAACGACGTAATTTTCTCACACATACCAATGACGTAACAATCAATACCTGATCCCAAGAGAAGATAACTCTGCAATACGCAAAGACGGAATATACAACGCCTCAGCATTTTAACATGAATATTTATAATTTGCAAATTAATGGTTTAAAAATTCAAACATGAACGTTCCTAATGTTACAGTAAAAGATATATGAAACTATTTCAATGACGCATGTATCAATGGAAAGTGTACAGTATCTTCATTTATTCAAATTTTCAATCATCAAAGAATATTTAGATGTATTACCTGCGTATAGGGGCAGGTAAAATTCAGACGACTGCTTGTTATTAAGGCCAACTCTGAGAATTATTCTTAAATCTTTCAAAAAAAAAAATGCTTTCTAGAAATTAACTTGAGTATGGCATCAATATTCTAGATTTTAAAAAATCACATTGTAGAGATGTTGTGAAATTTACTTTTCAGGGAAAAACGAGAGCTTGAAGAAATGATCTTACAGTATTAATGAGGAATACATACCTGCTGTTGGTCTTAGTTCAGTGAGTTCTTCCATCAGCTGTGCAGTTGTAATTTCCAAAGTCAGTATCTTCTGCTTCAGTTTGAATACTTTATCACTTTCTTGGGGCGGTGGATTAACCAGCAGTTGTTCTATCATCTCCACACCCAAAGTTCTGAGATTCTGTTTAGCATTTCTACCGACACAGCGTCCATTCTCACAGGGAATTTCTGGAGATAAAAGAAGTTTTTTTTTTTTTTTTTTTTTTTTTAAATTTACGACATTCCTAGGTTATACGTATATTTCTCATTTGTGTCGGTGTAGAATACTACAAAAAGGTAGACAGGAAACATCTCAACTAATTTTCTTGTTCCGTTGGACTTTCTCTGTTTGGAGAGTTTTATGAAATTTTCAGTAAATTCTTTACCTTATATATTCTGCCATTAGCCCAGACTCTGTGGTCCAGCACATAATGCATGACTCTAAGTGGGGCATTTCTTAGATGACAATGAGATAACATTAGTTGGCATTTCTTACAGGACAATGAGATAACATTAGTTGGCATTTCTTACAGGACAATGAGATAACATTAGTTGGCATTTCTTACAGGACAATGAGATAACATTAGTTGGCATTTCTTACAGGACAATGAGATAACATTAGTTGGCATTTCTTACAGGACAATGAGATAACATTAGTTGGCATTTCTTACAGGACAATGAGATAACATTAGTTGGCATTTCTTACAGGACAATGAGATAACATTAGTTGGCATTTCTTACAGGACAATGAGATAACATTAGTTGGCATTTCTTACAGGACAATGAGATAACATTAGTTGGCATTTCTTACAGGACAATGAGATAACATTAGTTGGCATTTCTTACAGGACAATGAGATAACATTAGTTGGCATTTCTACTCAACTGCAATAAATATGGGTGGGCTTATTACCAGATAAATATGGTATGTCTAAATCTGGATACAAGAATATCATACTTGCCAACTCTCCCCATTTAGGAGCCAACTCTTCCTATTTAGGAACCAACTCTCCCTATTTAGGAGTCAACTCTCCCTATTAAGTAGGGAAACTCCCTATTTTTGACCCTGAAATTGAGCATTTTCAACCAGTTAATTTGCTAAACTATTCAGATTTTCTAAGGTCTGATAATTTCACCATACAAATCCTACAAAAATCCTTGAACACTGAAATACATAGCCAGGGATCAATCTAGGTTTTAGGGGAATCTACCTTTTTTCAGATTTGGGGGAAATTGAAATGTTGATACAAGGCTCCAGCGTCATAAAGGTAAAAGATAAATGTTTTGTCTAACATGTACACGTGTGTAGTATATTTCAATTTATAAACAATTTTAAGCTTAAAATTCAGCATTGTAACTGTTGAGTTTTAAAGAAAACATTTAGGGGAAATATTTGGAAGAAAAAATGCTTTTTTCATGTTGAAAGACAGGAATTTTGAAGCACATAGGGGGAATTTCAAAGAACAGGGGAATTTTCTTCTGTAGGGAAACTTCCCATTAATGGTAGTGAATCAAGTCTAGATTGATCTCTGATAACAATATACTTAGCCCAGGCCTAAAAACGTACTGTACATGCTGACACCGGTGATTTTACAGTCAGATTCCACCTGACAGACCTTTTCCTCAAAGGACATATCATCCAAATCCACCAACTTTATCCACTGATCGACTAATACAAAGTCGCGGGCCCTGACTTCTCCCAAACCAAGACTCCCGAGGGGGCTGTTCTCCATGTACTTCAGCAGATCTGCCAGCTGTATGGCATACTGTGAAACAAAAAAGTTGAATTTCTCAATACATGTATAGATTTCACTTCAGCCTTAAAGTACCAGTTTCTGATCAGCCCCGTCTACAGTATTCTAATTATAAAAGCTGTTATATGTCTTTAGAGATTTTTTGAAACAATCTACTACTGCATATAACCTGGTTGAGTATAACCCTTCTTGAACATCTTTGGTTGTGTGCTCCATCTTTCTAATTTTTCATTCTGTAATGTGTAACACCGCTGTTGTACTGGTAAAGCCTCGGCCATTACCCTGTAGTTCGTCTTATAAGATCATGATGCAATTTTTGCTTAAACAAGCATCATCTTTCTTCTACTTACAGACTCAGGAGTTTTTAACCATTGTCCTGTGAGCAACATATAAACTCAAATAGATTTCTACAGAATCAGCTAGCTGATTTTTATTACACTTATGAGGTCATGTATCAGATGCAAGTCTTATTTAAAAGTCTGGAAAGCATTCGTGGCTCAAATTACGAACATGTGACAGGGGTTTAATATTAATGTATGCTTACAACCTAACATATGTTAATTTCACACAAACCCTAATATTAGATATTTAAATCTCATCGATAAAACTGAAATGATAACTAATAATCACATTTGCCTGCATACAAAATTTAATGCTTTCTCTTAACTATTACAGGAACTCAATATATTTTTCTGCCTTTTATATTCTAGGTTATTATACTTATATCATTACCACAATACTTCAATGGCTACTATGATCTTAGTAAAATGATGACTCTGGCGTCTTGAATTGGACATGTTTTTCCTCATACAACAGAAATTGTGTTTTAATTTCTAACAGCAGCAGAGACATGAAATTCTATTCATCCCACTTTCCTGTTAATTTCTCCATCAATAAATTTTAAGAAATATATTATTTGGAAAGGTTGCATTGTTTAATGTTCTCCTGTTAATTGTTCAATGTTTCAGCTGCTAATGTTCTGCAGCAGCGTTGCTTTTGTTAAATACACAAGTGTACTATGTATGTACACTGCCATTTTGGAGGTAGAAACTTCATTCACAAACCCAACAACCAGACGACTTCTAGAAATGGTAAAATCTGGAATAGGAACATTTTTGAATTTTATGATAAATCAACTAATATCTCGACACACTCTGAGGGCTGCAATTCACCCTTTATCAGAGCAATGAGCAATTCTGTTACTTTATCATTTGAAGTGGTCTTTGTGGCCTTACATTGTGACACTTACATACCCTGTACTGTACCTCTGCTACATATGACACTTACATACCCTGTACTGTTCCTCGGCTACATATGACACTTACCATACCCTGTACATTTACCTCTGCTACATATGACACTTACTATACCCTGTACTGTACCTCTGCTACATATGATACTTACATACCCTGTACTGTACTTCTGCTCCATATGACACTTACATACCCTGTACTGTACGTACCTATGCTACATATGACACTTACATACCCTGTACTGTACCTCTGCTACATATGATACTTACTAAGATTTTGGACTTCCAGCTGTATGATGCCAGGTTTCCAATGTTCACTGCCATCCCAGGCTCCGTGATCAGAACTACACCCTTCTTTTTGATGTTGTAGTTGATGCTATCTCCCCTTATACAGTAACCTTGAACCTTGATGATGGTAGGATGTTTAAGTACTGTTAAAGCCACAATTTCTCTCAACAAATTATAGTTTCCCATCACTTGGCATTTGTCAACATCATATTTTGACTGCATACACTTGATCTTGCTATCCATATCGATTGCCTGGCTTTTCATGATGACCTCAGACCCTCTTTTATCAATGTATGCCCGATCAACATATTTACGACGGGTAATCTTCACTGACTGTGACACTCGAAGATAATCAATATCTTTGCAAGTCATTTGACTGTATATCTCTAAGTCCAAAAGGATAGTTTTAACTTGTAATGCCATTTCTATTGCTTCTGGAGCTTTTCCCAAATCAGATGGATTCAAATCTTTCAGTATACTGAGCAACTCTGATTTTAGTGTCCTGTCAATGGACGATGTGTTGCCACTATTGACAGCATCTTTGTTACTCATAATGTCAGCTGGTTCTCGTGCAACCAATTGTAACTTATTACTCAATGCGTTGTCTTGGACATTTTGATCATTGAAATCTGAGCGTGCAACGAAACCTGCACCAGGATTTTTAATGTTCTGTTGTTGATCTTGATCAAATTCTTTCAAAAATACATCTTGAGGATTGTAAAATTTTGGATTTGATTTTTTGTATGAAGTTTGATCATGTCTCATATTACCAATTTGTCTGTATGTCAGAAATACTCCAATTAGCGTACAGACAACCAAGAACACTGTCCACCCAGTACGATATCTCATTCGACAACGCATCCTTGTGCAAGTGCTAAAACAAGTTAGTTTCCTAATCATTAAGAATTATTTCACAAAACTACTTCCATTAAACAAACCACACATCATCAATATACATGTTGGTCGTAATCAACATCTGCACTTCATTTTGCTGAGGTAAGGAAAACCTGAAACAAAACATGAGAAGAATATTAAATGCATTTTCTGATCATCTCAAATTACGGAATAAATGGCCTCATTCGGTAGCTAACATCTTACCTAACCTGTAAGTCAACTGACTCATTAAACATACATTGATCGCACGGTCGAGCAAACACGATCCCGTCGACCTAGACCAGCAGTCATATCATCTACCTGCCTGGGTACGTAAACTGGGCATGAACGAATAACTTGACAGTTGCAGAAGCAATCATATTCAAATACTAAGAGTAATGCAATGTTGCAATTCAATAAGCTGACATTTTTGTTTAAAGTCACACTAATCTTCGAATTTACCTGAGAATATTGTTTATAACAAAACTTCCTTTAGTTTAAACCGGAAGTGTACAACCTGAAATACCTTTCCGCGGTAAATAAATAAATCGTTAAGTTAAGCTTTCTATCAATGTTCCTAGATACTATTTTAATTATAACTGATTTTTTGACAAGAAAATCAGTTATCGTTTTATTAAATAAACACATTTCAAAGATAATCTGCCGAAAATCTTTAATATTTCATTTCCGGTTGAAAATCAACACATGAGAACGCAAAATGAATGCCCCTCCAACATTCGAATCATTTCTACTCTTTGATGGGGAAAAGAAGTAAGAATAATCTCTTCTGTATAGTGGTCACAAAAAGATTCGCGACTGAATTGACGGTTTTATCTTATGACTTGCAAAATTCATCATGATAATTGATTTCGAAGTGTTGACAATTTATTTTGCATGAGAAGCTGACAATGCAAGAAGAAATTATTTAGTTTTATTTAAGAGTCCCAGTACAGATGCTTGACACACTAATAGTAACATGATGTGTATATACTGTATACTAGTCTTTCACGTTATTTCAAAATATCCATGTGTAAGTGAAATAGTGGATTCTCAAAATATTGGTGAGACCCACAGGAAAAGTTACATCTGGACTCCAATCATTCGGGTCACAAAAATCAGTTCATTGTTAGTATGAGAAACCAGGAGTAGAGAGTCAACACACTCATGGCATCTGCCTCCAGTATGTAAAAATATGAAATAGTCTTCCCAATCCTTCTTTGTTGACAAAGTGAAACACTTTAAAAAGTTCAGAAAGGGTATATATGGGGCTAATGGGATGTTTTTGAATATTTTGGGAAAATATGGCATTTTTTATCTAGTGGAAATGGCCTGTATTCAATTCAAGGACAGCAGCACTACAAGTTCTCCAACAGACAGTGTTAGAGGTTTACACGGCGAGATAATTTTGACAGTTTCCGTGTAACGTCGCAGCGACCTCTTATGTTATAGGAGTACACTACGAGGAGTTGCTCTCTGCGTTCAGAATGATCATCATAAGGCAAAATTGCAGTAGCTATATAGGATGCAAAGGTTTATCATAAATGCCAAAAATATACATGTGCAGTTATGCAAAATTAACATTCATACAACAAGTCTATCAAATATGTACTTAAAATCCATTTGTCAGTTACAGACACAGATCTATAGACAAGAACAATCATCTAATTAACCAGGTTTTTAGGTCACCTGAGCTTTAGCTCAAGTTCTACTGGGCCGCTTAAACTGAAACTTAACAGGAATAATCGACTCATAGTCTTGACAAAGTGTTGTTCTTTTTTGGGTTGATCAGAAATCCAATATGGCTGCCACGGCCGCCATTTTGAAAAACTATTTCAAACTTAAAGTCAAGTTTTACTGGGTCGATTGAACTGAAACTTAATAGGAATGATCGACTGATCATGGTCCTGACAAAGTGTTGTTCTTTTTTAGGTCGTTCAGAAATCCAATATGGCCACCACGGCCGCCATTTAAAAAAAAATATATCAAACTTAAAGTCAAGTTCTGTTGGGCCAGTTGAACTAAAACTTGGTAGGAATGATCGACTCATGGTCCTGACAAAGTGTTGTTATTTTTCGGGTCAATCAGAAATCCAATTTGGCTGCCATGGCTGCTATTTTGAAAATAACTATTTCAAACTTAAAAACAAGTTCTAATAGGCCGATTGAACTGAAACTCGGTATAGGAATAATCAGCTCATGGTCCTGACTAACTTAAGTTAACGTTATACTTAACTATTTTTTACTCAAATTAGTACATATTTCAACAACAAAAATACATACTGTAGGACTCAGGTGACCATTAAGGCCCATGGGCCTCTTGTTTTTTACCTGAATTTTACAACAGCCTGTTCTTTTATGAAATGGGAAAATAAAGCATTGTTAATTTTATTGATATTGGGAATACATTCCCCATTTTTGGTCATTTTGGGATAATAAGACACTTTATATTAGGGGGAATATCCTGTTCACTTATCATACTTGCCAACTATCCCTATTTAGGAGGGAGACTCCTAATTTTGGACCCTTAAACTAAGTTTATTCCTAAGATCTGATGATTTCACCTGAAAGAACAATTGAAAAAATGTCATTTTAAAGGGTTATTTTGTCTCTAGCAGCAAGTACATATACACATTCTGTTTATGTATTAATTTTGAGCCAGGAGAATTCCCTATGGAAATTTCATAAGTTAGCAAGTATGAATTATATGCCAGGAGCGCAGTATTCAAGGCATGGCCAAGTCTAGTGTACAAGTTAATGAAATATTTTCTATGAAAAAGTATTCTATCATGTCTTATTTTTGTCTCATCGCCACGAATTAGCGGAAGCGAGACTAAGGTATTGCTTTTCCAGTGGCGTCAACATGAAGTTTTTGCGTTTAAGTTAGTTTCATTGAAAGTATAAGTGCTCGACCAACCAAACTTGGACCATACATGCATCTTATAAGGTAGTACATCTCAGCCCATGTATCAAATGATGGATGTGCCCTACCTTTCATTGTCTATTGACTTTGTCAGCATCTCCATCAAGATTAAGATTTGCGTTTAAGTTAGTTTCATTTCAAATGTCGTCTTTATTGATTTTTTTTCACCTATATGTGCATTGATGGTCAAAGCGGGGCACAGGCGAGACATATCAATCCGAATGGCTTGTTTATGATATATATATATTTGCTATAAAATGTTCCTCAAAACTTATCTTTTCCATATTTTGCCACAGATTTCAAATTCCTATGTCATTGTTAAAGGGGCTGGTCGGGGAAAAAAATACAAAATAAATGGGTCTAAATGCGTTCTCTGGCCTTCCAAAAGTTATACCACGGCAATATGATGGTCGAGTTCTGCTTGCAATGTCCTGTTTTGACCACTGAAATCTCGGGGAAGCCCTGCGTAAATGTAGCGCAGATCTATTTATATATGTCACGCAGTTGTTTCGAAAGTGAAGCAGTGAAGATAACAACAATAGCATGCCGTCATTTGCCATATCGGACTCAACTAGGGGACAAGACAGCAATACTATACATAAATAATTGTTTTCAAAGGTCATGTATGAAGCAAGTGTAGTATTCCTACCTATATGTTGTTGTTATATATAACGGTATTGATACCTCGTGCCTGTCATGACTTTTGCATGCATCTTTTTCTTTCGTCGCAATGTTTACATTTGGCCTTGTTGATGATGCGTGTGCGGTAAAATTACATCACTGACCTGGGTCAATTGAGAGTTTTAGACTGTCAGGTGACGATTTAGGATTTCTTTATTATAATTATAAATATTACTCTTAGGGAGTGAATTTCAGCAAAATTTGTATCAGTATATTTCATAAGAAGGTATTTTAAACATGTGTATGCCATTTTAGCAAATATGACATTTTCCCCCCGACCAGCCCCTTAAATGATAGTATGCTATTATTTTTTTTACAAATTTGACTCTTTGTATTTTTCAGAATCAATATTGAAAAAGACACGAAGGTCCCAAATGCAGCTCTATTTACAGTAAACAAAGAAGATCACACACTGGGAAACATGATTACTGCGTAAGATATATACAAACAACTGTTTATTGATTTGGTTTCCCCATGTGCAGTGAAACGTCTAGATTTTAAAAACGTCTGACTTTCACAACATCCTTTATACTAAATAGTAAATATGATATATATGGCACAAAAAGACTTCTTTACTTATTAAAGGCAGATTTTTCTGTATTGTTTATTGTCATGAATTTGGTGTGTGTTGTCTCTCACCGTCACAACAGGTAGTAGGGAACTGCTCTCAGGTCCCAAAATCTATCAGAATGCGGAGGAAAATCACTCACGTGAATCAATTTCATGAGTCAACATGATTAAAAAAACAGCAACAAACACTATTCTGTTGTCAAAAATAACTAGAAAATACCAAGTTGTCAATTTAAACTGTAATTCAAACTAAAAATCAGTAAAACTAGGGCAAAATAAAAACAAAGGAAAAATTAACCCTTAAAAAAGTACCAGAAGAATAAGACCAGGAGTTCCAGAAGGGTAAGTCTCTTTTGCTTCAGAGACATGTAAATCTAGGTGAAATCAAGGTAATGTCATATCCTCAAAGTGACAACTGGGGCAGTGATACCAAAACAACAAGTCACACTAATGAGCAAAAACATCAATCTACATGTCACACAAGGAAATAATAAATATAATTTCGACCATCGACGTTCCCATAGTCTTCATCATCTCACATAACCCTGTGTTGCAGATTTTCTGTCAGCAGTTGATAAATGTCAAAGAAATCCTGAGAAAACTCTTGAAGTTCATGATTTTCATCTTTGAGCATAAAAGCATCCTGTTGCAAAAGGAAATTGTTCCAATTTTGTGTATCTGGTATTTAATTTCTTCATTACTGTACATTATAGATCATTCAAATATTAAGGTGGGCTTTTGGTTAGAAAGAATTACAAAAGCAAAGAATAGTTGTCTTATATTATATATCAAAATTCAAAGGTGACAAATTCTGCTACAGTTCTCATGAGCGAATACATAAAATTTACTGCTACATGTATCAGGGTGTCCGGTTAGTGGAATTGTACACCACTGCTGAAGTTTGAAACATGTATAACTTTGATGTGTTACAGTCAGCTACGTAAAGATCCTCAGGTCCTGTTTGCTGGCTATAAAAACCCTCACCCTTTGGAACACAAGTTTGTGGTGAGGATCCAGACGACAGCGGAGTATAGTCCACAGGAAGCCATTACAAACGCCATCACTGATCTCATCTCGGAATTTTCACTTCTTGAAGAACGCTTCAGGGTGAGTACCAGATATCGAATTATAATGATCTTAAAACTTGAATATTGCAAACTTGAATATTGCAAACTTGCATTGTTTACCTGGGTCTAAAATGGTTGTAGTTTAAACCTAGTTAAAAATCCTTCGCTCCAAATTTTTTTTGTCTCTCTAAAAACCAAAAAAACAAATCACCAAGATGTAACCGGAAAATACTCTTACAGCCCTAATGTTTTTCATACTATCTCATATCCACCCCAGGATCCCTACCGCCACTATGGAACTGACTTCCTTGCAGGGACGTCTCCACCCCCCGGTTGTTATTTCATAATCTGTTTTTAGTTTGTTTTGTTGATGTTCAAATGCCTGAATTATATATTTTACTGGTATATATATATGTAAACCGTTAACCGATGGCCTTGTGACTGGAAACATTACCTATATATGTCCTTTCGTAACATTGTTATAAATAAGCTGGACCTGTGATAAACAATGTAGCTATTTCAGTTTCAATGTTTATCACATGTATAGCACATTCATCACACCTTAGTAAATGACACATCCTCTAAAGTTCATTTATCGATTCAAGTAACTTAGCCTTTGTTCTCTATATATATAATCTGCAAGGAGATTTTACTTCAGTTTTAGTAGTCTCACATGGCAACCTCTATCTTGATTTGAGGCTTGAATACCTTTCTACATTTCGTAAAAGTGAAATTAAGCCCCGCATGTCCTTGGTATGTCCATGGTAAATGAACTTTAAGTGATATGTATTGTATTTCAGTTGGATTGCTAAAGAGAATGACATGTTATATGTCTGGTGAACTATTTTTATGAAGACATCAGCATTGATGTCTTATTATTGACTTTTATAACCTTGCAATGGATCATTTTAATAACTTGTGTACATGTTTAATATATCAAAATGATATATATATATATATTAAGTTCCGATCTTTAATGTGAGTATTTGAATACATGTATAACATATCAGGGGGTAAAAATAATGAGTTATGCAACATATGAGATAAATTTGTACTTTTTCAGTGAAACATATTTAAATACATTTAAACTTGTATTTAAAATTAGTGATCTTTTAACACTTTTTCCATGACATTCATTACAGTGTATTTGATCTTCAGGAAAATAATTGTAAATATTGCATCACTGAGGCTACTTTTTATTGGGTTTTATTTCTGATGATGGGCTATTTTAATCACTGGAGGGATCTTTCTATAATTTCACATGAAGGTTTCCCATGGTCCCTTGTTATGCATTTCGTTTTTTGGGACTAATCACAAAACCAAGATGGTTGACAGCCAGCCATCTTGAATTTGAGAGTTCAAGTTTGTTAGCGCTTTTCTCAGAAAGCACTGTATGGATCTTTCTAAAAATTTCACATGAAGGTTTCCCATGGTCCCTAGTTACACATATCGTTTTTTAGGACTGATCACAAAATCAAGATGGCCGACAGCCAGCCATCTTGAATTTGAGAGTTCAAGTTTTTTAGCACTTTTTTTCAAAAGGGACTGGAGGGGTCTTTCTCAAATTTCACATGAAGGTTCCCCATGGTTCCTAGTTCCGAATTTTGAATTTTGGGGATGATTAGAAAACCAAGATGGCCGACTGCCAGCCATCTTGAATTTGAGAGTTCAAGTTTTTTAGCACTATTTCTCGGAATCTACTGGAGGAATCTTTCTCAAATTTGATATGTAGGTTCCTCTTGGTCCTTTGTTGTCCATGTAAACTTTTGAGGTTGATCAAAAGACTGATAAAGATGGTGGACAGGCAAACGAATAAAAAGATCGGAGAAAAGAAGAGAAAAGATCATACTAACATAGAACTAATGAAGATGGTACGATGGTTGGTGCCAAAACCCCTCTGGGTTCTCTTGTTTTCACATGTAATTTCATTGAAATGTATTTAATATTTCTGCAGTTAAAAATTTTCATCCCAATTTTTTTTTTTCACAATCCAAGAAATGACATCAAAACTTAAGTATGCTGAGTTTTCTTCCAAGTTTCATTTTATAAATGTACAGTATAACAGCACTTGAACTAAGTTAACCAAATACTCTTTAACTATTGTCAAACATCACATTAGTAACTACATAACTATTAAGTATGGAATGTTGGGACCGGCAAGGGTCGATAGGACTGAGAAAGTATAGCTACTTTTAAAATCAATTGAGTACCAAAATCACACTAGGCTTCTAGACTTTTTCTGGTCCATGGTCAATGGCAGAACAAATGGAACAGAAGCTAATTTGAGGGATATATTTCTAGGGCAAAGAAGTCAGAGGAAAAGATATACTATACAGTACTGTACATAAGAAATTGAAGCAGTATAGGCTATAAAAAGAAATCTAGATAATTTGATATTGTTGGAGTCAAGTGATGATAAGGAAACTGAAAGCACAATCCATTGAGCTTATGATCGTATGCCTATAAACCATTCCTATATTGTTAGATCTGTTCATTTCATCTGCAAGAAAAATTCAAATGGTTCCATTTTCGATTTTTTATTTCCCCTAGAGGGTATACACATTATTTATATTTTTTAATTTTGAGCACAAGGCATTTCCTTCATGGATACTTTGGTCAAAAACATTATTGAGGAAGAACGAAAATTTCTTAATTGAATGAGGTTGATTTGACCCCTGCAGTCCTAAGAAATGGTACAGCTAGATTATCATATTATATGGTGTAGTTTTCATAAATTGTTAAAAATTGATTTCTAGGTTTATAAAAGCTTATAGTTTAATGAAAATTAAAGTATTGTCTAATTACACCCTGTAATATGACGTATTACTTATTTCAAAATCTGTTAACATGGCAACTCAATGGAGGCACCTGATTAGTTGAAAGCCAGATCTTGTGGTCCCAGTTGGGTTAGAACATAGATCTTGTCTGGATTTGAGGAAACTTCATATAAAGATGTATAATGCATTCAGTTGTAATGACTTAAATATAAAACCAGGTGAGCGATACAGGTCCAGTGGACCTCTTGTTTATTTCCTCTAGAGGGTCTACACATTATTTATGTTTTTTAATTTTGATCACAAGGCATTTCCTCCATGCATACTTTCAAAGATTTACAAGTACGGATTTGGAAGCAGAGTTATATGTTACTCAAATAATTAAAAAAAGTTACTATCAAACAAAAATTAATTTAGAAATTCTCAACGCTGGTTTATGTGAAATACTGAGATTTAATTTGTACTTTTTCAGGAGGCTGTTCGAGAACTGAAGGAAGGAGAAATATGAAGATTCAAGACAATTTGTTTATAGAGAGAATGGAAGTCCAATAGAAAGACAGAATGTAAAGTAGACAGTTGGGATGGGTCAGAGTGAGAAAGAATGAAAAAAAGAAAGAAACAGCTCACATATTCATCTGTAAATATTTATCATTACATTATGAATCAAACTTGAATGATTTTGACTTGTTTTTGCCTAAATAAGCAGAAAAATGCCAAAGGAGCTAGTGTAATGTTGGGGCACAGCTTTTGTTGTCCGTCTATTTGTTGCTTAAATGTCCAACTGTTGTCCATCCATCTGTTGTCTGCCCGTGTCATGATGCTTTGGTCCCAGTTGGGTTAGAACATAGATCTTGTCTGGATTTGAGGAAATTTCAGATAAAGATGTACTAATGCATTCAGTTGTAATGACTTAAATATAAAACCAGGTGAGCGATACAGGTCCAATGGACTTCTTGTTTATTTCCCCTAGAGGGTCTACACATTATTTATGTTTTTTAATTTTGATCACAAGGCATTTCATTCATGGATACTTTCAAAGATTTACAAGTATGGATTTGGAAGCAGAGTTATATGTTACTCAAATAATTAAAAAAAAAATACTACCAAACAAAAATTAATTTAGAAATTCAAGGTAACAAAGCCCCTCATTCACTTAGCATGCAACTGACCAAATATGACCCTAGGTCTCTGTGCTTTATAGAAGACATTCTTTTAAGGTTTCAATCCATGTGAACTTGAAATTGGGTCAAGGTCAGTCATTTGAAGGAACTCCCTAGTACTTTTTTCCTGGAAGCCAATAGTCAAATATGAGGATATTTAGGTCTCTTGGGAATTCAAATGTTGTATTTTGCTCATGTGACACTGAATGTGGGTCAGGTCATTCATATGACCTGTAATAGTACCAAGGTAATAGTTAAATACCGTCTCTTATGTAGAAGTTTTGAGTCAAGTAGTATTTGACACCTCTTGCTTACTCTGAAGAATTTCAATGAAAAACATTTATATCAGATAGATGCCACACATAAGCTTTCAGGGACTTTATTATAGGTCTGGACTGGGTTAGTTGATCATCAGTGACTAGTTAGATCAACTCGTAGGGTGTATGTCTAAAGTTTGAAGGGTCCTGGGTTCAAATACTGGTCTGACTGTGCATTTATCTTTCTCTATTAACAAAATTGGCAAGCTTGCCAACCTTTGATTCAAGCAGTGGGTTAATTCTTGGCGTTTCTTCGGGCGCGTTGACTTAAAAAGGATGGAGGAATGTAGCAAAACAGGACTGGGTCAAGCGTCGGTGACCAGGCTCAGTTGATAGAGCATCCATCTAGAGTTTGGAGGGTCCTGGGTTCGAATCCTCGCCGTGCCGTGCATTTAAAAATAGACGAACTGGTTATTCCACATAAACGAACAGGCGCCTGGTTTTCATTTTACCATTTGGAGGCATTCGACAAGGAGATCAATTTTGATCTCATAATTATATTCTGCCTCACACAGTTAAACAAGATTAGATTAATGATAAAACAATCTAATTCAATATACTGCTAAAGATCTCATAGGGGCAAGTGCACTTCTCACACCATTTTTTAAGCTATGGACAGACATTAAATGAAAATATAATGTACAGTACATCAGTTTGAATCCCACTTTTACACCACGGTTGTTAAATTCCTTCTAGGGTATTAAAATCAAGTGATACATAGAAAAATAAGTCTTTGCACTAAAATGACATTAAATTAGCAAAATCAAAATATTCAATTTGGGGCGGGTCCAGGTGAGGGCGTAATGGGCGGACACCCCCCCCCCCCTTTTAAAAAAAACAAACAAAAAAACTGTTGTAATATAAAATATACATGCTCTAAGTCAGGAACTGTTACATTAGTGCATTTCATAATTATTTTATGTTTTTTAGCAAAAAAAAAATCGACTCGCTCAGCTCGGCGAAACATTTCATTCTACTCCCCCTCTTTCAAATATCCTAGAAACGCCCCTGAATATGAATAAGAATTAGTACATTAACGCAAACCTACATTACATATATATGAGATGGTTTCCGTAATTAGGAAAAAATGCAGGAGAAAGTACGGATTCCCTTATCCGTTTTGTATTTTTCTTTCTCCGAGACACTTCCTGTGACGTAATAACAAAAATATGGCGGAATGAGAATTTAGGAGAAAGCTATGTCAGGACGACCGCCGAATGAAAGGTTCGTATTAATTCTATGTCCTCATTTATAGCTGCATGATGTAGTTTTGGAATATGTTAACATTATCCCCGTTGTCTATATCTACTGCAGTACAGTAACAACGTTAAAACGCAAATAATTCGCTGGCATTTTGGCGTCTGTCCTTCGAATACACAAGTAGCAATCATCAACATGATTAAAGTAATTGCATCCGCTGGGAGTTTCAGTATATAGTATGCTTTGGAATAATCTCAGCTCAGCTTGCGATCGTTGATCTCAGAGCTACATGATCTACAGTGATAAACACTTTGAGAGATTGTCGCCTGTGTACAAGTGCCATTATTTAAATGGCATAACATACTCTTTGAAAAATATAGATAATATATGTGCAGTATGTAACAAATATTGAATATAAACTTCATTAGATTAAAGAAAAATGAATAATATATTGCAGTATTCTTATGATAAGATATGCGAAAGGATGTAACAATCAGGTGTTTGCAGTAATGTTTTATTGTTCTTTAATCTTTTGTATATATGCTCTACAGTAAATCTGTTGGTGGTTTTAAGCCTGCTATTTTTCTAACATCATGGGATGTAGGACATTCGGCCCATATGGTCCTCCTTGGCAGAATGAATAGTGCACTCGTCTTTCAACTCACCGTTGTCGACGCCATACCATTAGTCTTCGACTACTATTGACGCTTCTACTAATTCTACTGGTACGGACTCCCGGTCTGCACCTCCCGCTCTGTAGCATGCGGGGCTGAATTTTCCTGGGTGGAGTTTCCACGCACGGTTCAGTCTTGATTTGAAACAGTTTAATGTTGGGGCGTTTATTACGGTGGAGTCTAGATTGTTCCACGGTTCGGTCACTCGGTAAGAGAATGCATTTCCTCTTAGTTTGGTCCTTAAACTTTTCTTGAAAAGTTTTTTGTTATGTCCTCTGGTGTTGTGTACATTCTGTCCGTCCGCGAAAGTTGTGAATTTATCCACGTTGGCATCTACAAGTCCATTGCATATCATCATGACATTCAGGGTTTGTTTCTCAATCAGACATATACTTCCTGAGTATAGTAGTGTCACTTGGATGTGTATGAATTGTGACACTCCAAACAACTCAAACCTTGTATTCGACTTGTCAACCCTGTCGTCATCTAAATTGTGTTTGATAACTTAGAGGAAAGTCATGAGGAATATAGCCCAGCCGTGTCATCTTCCCCATTCAAAACCCTAGCAGCTGGTAAGAATTTACGGTGCTCGACTTAAAATTTTGAAATTAAATTTCTAGTCAATAAAGAACAAAAAAGTAGAATTCCATACCATGCTAGACATATGCAAGACCACACACTTGTGTTTTTCTAATGAATCAGAAAGCACGAGTATATACGTCCGTGCAATAAATTAGTGCTTTCTGATTTGTTCGAAAAACACAAGTGTATGGTCTTGCTTTTATCACATACATTTCGTATTTGGTAGAGATTGATGTAACGATTTTATAAACTTTTCAGTTCACCATGACAAGAGGTTTCCCATAAAAGTAGTACCGGCTAGTAAGTAAATACAACATTCTCGTATCGCACATGCATGTGCAATACAGAACGCTGTATTTCATGGTCTGAACAATTGCTTGTATTACTAGAACAAGATTCAACAGGTATATATATGTGATAAATTATCAAACCAGATATTGTCACAGGGACAGAAACTTGGATATCGGGAAAACATCATCGATAGTGAGGTATTTCCTAAATCCCTGGGATGTAGCCCATTTCGCCTGGACATAAAAAACAGGTGCTAGAGGTGGTGGCGTTGTCATCCTGGTTCAAGATATAATATGTAATCAACCACATCTTATGACCAACTGAGTTGATTTGGGTAAAATTAGAAACCTGTGGTTCCAGGGTTCTCCCCAGGCCATTTAGCTGATACGGCTTCAGTTTGAAATCCTCCCTGCCGTATCAGCTTAATTGACCCGTATCACCTTAGACTGTGAACCGTATCACCTTGTTATTTGTACTGAAGGTGGTCTTTTTACGCAAGAAATTGACACTGATTAAATCACACGGCTGACCCAAGTCCAGCAATGACCCCACTGGTCATGATCAGTTGCACGATAGGCGTATTGCCACAGGGGGGCTGTAATTAGTGGGGAGGGGGACCGGACGACAAGCCCACAGGTGTCCGGCAAGCGTGCTCACTGGAGCCTAAAGCAATTACCACCGGATCCTTTTAGCATGGTCAACAGGTGATTAATTGAGGTACCTACTGTTGGATTAACAAAACAAACACTTATTACATCTATTATAAATTAATTTACTCACATATGATTGCATTTGACAACGCTGAAATAGCGTGTGTATTGAGTTAGTGATGGTCGCCATCTTGGATTGTGTAAAGTACAAACCGGAAAGGGAAATGAAAATCCGGATTTGTTGTTTTTAATGAAGAAGAGCTCAAATAAAAATGCTGTTTTAATCTTTGATCACATTTACTGACAGCAGTATTTAATACAGTTTTGGAGGAAATAAAAACAATGTACATTTTATTTAAACATTTTCTCTTACAATAATAAGAACTATGATATAAACGTTTTCATGTGAGTGTTTCCCCCTATAGCACAAACAGCTTTTAAATATTTCTTCTTTAAATTATTTTTAATGGGGATTAAGTAAAGGATACAAATGTAAAGATAAGAGACAAATGTCACAAATGTCATATCTATTATTCAATGTACAAAACTCATACACCTTTCTATAAATTGTTTTTTTTTTTAGAATATTAAAAACAATAATATTGCTGGAAATTCAGACATAAAAAACACTTATTTATTTCCTTGGTTTTAATGTTCACCAAAAGAAGTTTGGTTAATAAAAGTAACCTTTTAAACATAATATTACCCCCCCTCCCCCCGCCTTAGGTTTGATAAGGTATAATAAGGTATTATATTAGCGTGTCCGTCTTGAATTTTCGTTGCAGATGAAACATATCAGCTTAAAAAAATTCTGGGGAGAACCCTGGGTTCTATCTGCTATACGTAGCCTTCTTTTACAAGCCAAATGAGCATGATCAGGTGAGTGTGGAAGAGCTTACTAAAGCATTGGACACATTAAAACAAAAAACAAATCCTGAGGTCATGCTTGGATATTGGGCGATCAGCCCATCACTCCCATATACCAAGATTTCATCAATATCATGGATGATCGTAACCTCATACAAATGGTAAATAAAAGTTCTAAAACCAACCTGCGAGGAAAATATCCTGGATCTTTTCCTGACAAACAAACCCACCTTGGTCAGTTGAGTCGCCACACTTCCAGGTTTGTCATATCACGATGCAGTGTATGACGAGGTAAGTCTGCAAAGTAAGCCAGTCAAACAGAAACCTAGGTTATACACTTGTACAAAAAGACAGACTGGGATAAACCCGGGGTAAGAAGAACCACCACAATAAAACCTCAGAAGATCTCTGGTTTGAGTTTACCTCAGAACTCGATCATCTATCCTAACAAAAATGGTAGGATCCAAGAAATCTATGGATAATGCAGAAGATCATGTGCCATATCCGGAAAAGAGACAGTCTGTACTACAAGTACAGGAAGTCTCGGATGCCAAGAGACAAAATTAAATTTTGCACCATAGGTCTACACCTGACTCTGAAATTAATTAAAACATCACACAACAGATACCTCGCAGAACTCCATGGTATACTGGAAACAGAAGATAATCAAGTAAGTGAATGCAAACCATGCAACACCAAAAAAACGTCCAGCTTCTTAAAGTCAAGCAAGCAGGATGCACAAGGTTTTGGACCATTAAAAAAAAGATGGACTCCTTTACACAGGTAACATTGACAAGGCTAACATTTTAAATGAGCAAGTTCAATCCGTGTTCACTGAGCTTGAAAATTCTATGCCAGCAGCAGGGAGTATAACTAGTATGTTGGATAATAAAAACCTTAATCCAATCAGCAAATGTTGCTCTTCAAATAAGGTGAGAAAACTAAAATTGCTAACTACCGTCCAATCTCTTTTACTTGTATCCTATGTAAGGTAATGGAACACGTCATCACCTCCAACTTGGTAAAACATTTTAATATCAATAACGTCATGTATGACCTTCAACATGGATTTAGAGAAAAACGTTCATGCGAAACACAGCTAGTCCAGTAAATAGAAGACCTTGCAATAAATTACATATTCAGGTAAGCAAACGGACATGATTTTATTGGATTTGTAGCAAGGCATTTGATAAAGTTAACCATTCTAAAATATTATACAAACTACAACAGTACAGAGTAAAGGGACACAACCTCCAGTGAATCAGAGGCTTCCTCTCGGACAGGTACCAGCAGGTTGTCCTGGGAGGTGATACATCGTCAAAGGTCAAGGTAACATCTGGTGTCCCCAGGGGGTCAGTATTGGATCCAATCTTGTTTTTAGCCAATATTAATGACCTCCCTGACCATATAACAACAAAAGCCCATCTTTTTGCGGATGATACCGCATTATATTTGTCCCTTAGCAATATCAACGATGCAGCCATACTCCAAGAAGACCTTGAAAAGTTGCGATTCTGAAAAATACCTGGACTATGGAATTTAACCCCAGTAAATATCCGGTCATACAAATTACAAGGTCAAAAACATCTATTCCATCCAGATACGTACTTCACAACCAAACTTTAGAAACTGTTCCACATGTAAAATACCTTGGAGTTGATATTTCACATAACCGTACACGGAATAAACATGTACATCAGTTGAGTAGTTCGACTAATAGATTATTAGGATTTTTTTAAAGGAATTTAACAGTGAATAACGATAAAATTAGCAGTACGCCCTACACCACCCCAGTCCGTCCCCAGTTAGAGTATTCAGCCTGTATCTGGGCCCCTCTAACACAACAGCTTAGTTACCAACTAGAGATGGTCTAGCGCACCTACTTTCAAGGTCACAGTTTAAGAATGAAAATGACCTTGACCTACTTTCAAGGTCACATGGTGAAATGTGTCAAACACCTCAAACGACTTCTTCTGAAGAACTTAAGGCTAGAATCTTAATTTTTGGCTGGTAGCTTCTTGGGGTGGATCCTGACAAAGTTTGCGAGTGAAAATTACCCTGACCTGTTTTCAAGGTTACAAGGGTCAGATATGTCAAACACTTCAAGCGACTTCTAAATAATGGAAAGGCATAGAATCATAATATATGGCTGGTGGCTTCTTGGGATAGAGCTCACCAAAGTTTGCAAATGAAAATGACCTCAACCTACTTTAAAGGTCACAGATCAAAGGTCAAGAACATTTCAAACGATTTGTTCTGAAGAACCTAAAGGAATGGATTGATAAGATTTGGCTGGTAGCTTCTTGGGATAAAGCCAACAAAGTTTGAGAAGTTAAATGACCTTGACCTACTTACAAGGTCACATGGAAAAATATGCCAAACAACTTCTAAAGAAGAACCAAAAAGCATAGAACCATATAATAATATTTGGCTGCAGGTAGTTTCAACAGATGGAGCCGACAAAGTTTGCAAGTGAAATATTTGTGGTACAGTATAATATTTAATGAGAATATTTTGCCATTTAACATCCTTTACGTACACGCACGCTGCACAGAGTACTCAAAAGAGAGTGTTGCAGTATTCACAGATAGATTGACATGAAAAGTGACAGTCACCTGCCAGAACATGGGGGTTTAAATGATACTCCGGTTTCTTCTTCTCCCATGCACAGACCTCTTCCATGAACTGACAAAGGCTCCAAGGTTGGAGTGATAACTGTCCTTGTGCGCATGTACGTGGGAGTTACCTAAGTATAAAAAATAAGAAGTAACATAAAATATATATAGGAACAGTATTACAGCATTGGCCTGGGAGTCCTTGGGACAATGCAGCAGAAATACAGGATAAGAAGGAAAACCCTGATCCTTAAAGATGTGAAATAACATCAAGTTCCATCCACCACTCCAATGAAAATGACTGGCTATATTGCTTAATTCCGTACTAAAAGTGCAAGTTTCAATTATGTACAAAGTGATTGCCAAATCTTGTTTTTTTTCTCCAGACTCAAAAACAAAGGAGTTGGCCATGTGAGCCGAGGGGGTTATATGGACAGATTCCGAAAATATTTGTTCAAGTCATTTTGTAAAGAACTATTCCATATCTTGTGATACATTGTACGGAATTATAATTGTTTTAAAATTGAGGGTTGGAAAACAAAATAGAAAAAGAAAAACTGAAGGAATCAACCCAGAACATATCCCAAGCTTATCTTACCCCTTTTGTTGCTATGCAGAAATTATACATGCCCAGCATTAAAATGAGAGATGAATATCTTGGCAAGAAAGATAAATTTCTCTGAGTCAAAAAACTCATTTTTGTTGCTTCAGTTATTATTATGGCGTCACTGCTCTACAGACGTAAATTTCTTTTCCACGAAACTTCACACATTTGTTCACAAACATCACCTTTTGCACCTTCAGCAGGAAAGAACTAAGTCATTAGAACTATAAATAGAGTTTGATAGGAATTGTTCTACAGACTTTCTTCCTTTTCGATTGTTAAGAAACTTCACACACAACATGTTCATACAAGTCACCTCTTGTTCACCTTGGCATTTCAACCTCCTGTGGTCAAAAACTAGGTCACTACACATATTGTATCACTATAGATAAAGTTTGATAGAAATTGCTGTACAGACTTCATTTCCTTTGCAATCGTTTAAAAACTTCACAAACATCACCTCTGGTACAAGTTTGTGTTTCGACTTTCTGCGGTAAAAAACTTGGTCTCTGTTATTATAAAAAATAAGAAATAGAAATAGCTCTGTAGACTTCATAATTTCTTACCCTAGTGTCACAAAAATTCACACACTTTTTCACAAATATAATCTCTTGTACAAGTTCGCATTTCGCGCAGGTATTGATAATGCCTTGTTGATTTGTTCGTTATTGAAAATGACAGGTGTAAATGCCATACTGACCTCACTGTCAGGACTCGGAAGCCATGTTTTATAATGAAGGTTAAGTGAAACATGGCCACTAGGAGCATTACACAAATATTAAATTTAAATGTGATGCCCTAAATTATGATCTTATTCTTGTCCAGGAAGAGAACTTGAGCAGTAGTATTCTTAAGATCAGCTTTAACTCATTCATGCCTGAAATGTCTTAATGAACTATTCCAACCTTTGAATTGGAAGTGTTCAAATGTGTCTTAAGTTTCATAATGACTTGGAGGAAACATAGTTTATCTATGAATACAGAAAACCTGTTTCTATAGAGTGACATATGGTAAATGAGCATTGCATGTGATTGTCAAAGGGAAATAGTCATGGTTTGATTGTATAATTCCTGAAAATGTGACCCTGGTTTCAGCTCACCTGAGTTGTACAACTTGAACAGGTCATGTTCAGTGCTATTGCAGTTTGAATGTCATCGTTTCGGATTCAAAAGTAGACGGGTCAAATAAGGTACATTATATTCAGAGATTTAGAGGAGCCATTTAGTATTGAATTAAGAAGAGTGGATGACTCATTTGAATTTTTGACGGCAATGTTCCAATCCCTATTTTTCCCTATTTGCTGTTATATTGGTTGCTGAGGAATAAATGTAGAGTATATTTTAATAGTTTATATATAATTAGCACATATGGATATCAAATTTATTTAGAAAATATTTTTTCTTTATATCATTATACTTGATTAACTTATATAATTTACAAATTGAAAACTATCAGACAAGACAGAAATTATATACTGTTGGAGGGAATTTATGCTGACATTGGTGAAAATTATTTCTGATTTCATTTGGACAATGAAGTCTTAGAAATGGCTTGGAGCCTGTTGTCCATCGTCGGCCGTCAACTTTTCATTTAAAAAGCTATGTATATATACTGGTCCTGAACAGATTGGTTTTCTAATTTTGTATAAAGAGAGGGTGTTGCTCAACTTGGACCAGAGGGCGGGGCCCTGATGGGGGAAATTCATGTACATCTTTAAAATTCTTCTTCTTGTCAGAATATTGAATTACGGAAGTTCACAAATGTGTTGTCACTGCTGGTAAGTTGTGTAAGTGGTTGACATTGATTTGTTATAGGGTTTATAATCATTTTTTTTCGTAATAGGGTTTAAAATCATTTTTTCCGTAGTAGGGTTTATAATCATTTTTTTCCGTAATAGGGTTTATAATCATTTTTTTCCGTAATAGGGTTTATAATATTTTTTATTCGTAATAGGTTTTATAATAAAAAATTTCCGTAATAGGGTTTATAATATTTTTTATTCGTAATAGGGTTTATAAAAAAAATTGTTTGTAAAAATAAAATTCATAATTCTTTCCCCAAAAATTCTTTAACAATATTTATGCTAATCACAGCCCCTCTTTTTCCAAGCTTTGCTGGCCTAGTTATAACATCTATATTTTGCTTGGTAGCTATAGCTACAGCACTAGCTGAATAGAATGTTTTCTGATTTCCTGAAGGTGACATCCACACAGCGTCTAAGGGAAAAGGTATTTGATGACAGTGAAAGCTATAGAACCCTCCTGTTCCAATACAGATAAAGTGAAGTCCTAGGAAATTTTGACAGTAAACATGCAATATTTCAATGTTTTAACTGTTTTCATAACACACAAGTCCAAAAGACTAGGTCTGTCAGGTGATACTTTAGTCCTTCAATTGTTGAAGTTTTGGACTCAAAGACTTGTGTTAAGGTGAACACTGCTTTATAATATATTGTTTTGAGTGTCCACACATGTATGTAAAGTTAATAAGTTTACTAGGAGCAGTTGGATAGAAACACCTGTGAGAAAGTATTGTTTTTTGGTAAAACCACTTGCTTGTTTTTCTGTGTTATAAAGAGAAATAAAAAAAGTGTTTTAAAGTGGCTATTCAGTCAAATGACAACCTGAAAATAGAGTCGATACTCAAAATATAGATCTCCTAATGAAAGTCTACATAGTTGATAATGACATGACCTGAAGGCAACGTCGAGTGTGGTCAGTTTAATCTTTTGGGAAAGCCGTGATAAAAATCCCACCCTTTCAGTGAGAAATAAACACGTACAGCACTACGCTGTCGACCGACAACACAGTGTCAGTTATGAGTCCGAGTTCACACATAATGCATTCTTGAATTTACACAGTATATCACAAGAACTTTAGTACCATAATATATACCTCTAATCAGATAACTGCAGAAAGTATGATATCAATAGGTTTAAACGTAAACCAGATCACTCATTTATAACGATGTTCGAGATGCTGTTGGAAGATGATATTGTTCAGAATTAATGCATGTACTTGTATTCCAGAGAGGCTTGGTGAATAAAGCGAGAAGTAACCTTCTCTCCTCGACTGGAAAGACATTTTCGTTAGCTACAAATTCACTGACAGCTGCCGCTAAAACGTATGGCTGTACAGCTAAGGATTTCCTCATTACTGATTAAAAACGCCAAGAAAACATTGTCTCTTGTCAATTTCTCGTCATGAATTGTTCATAAGGAGTATCAAACTATATACTTATGAAGAATTTTGTGCCAGGGTTATACAAAAAACCTTACTTAACTAAATTGTCCCTTTGAGGAATTGGCCTTGGTATAACAATCTGTATAGCAGGAAATTTACGGTACAATCTTGTGAATTTCAGTAAAAACTGCCAAGTCTGACGGGTCCTTAAATTGATATAAAAATTACCCCTGTTCAGAAATCAATAATACTTCATTTGTGGCTTCAGGATTTTTAATGAATCGCAGAAATACAAATGTGTTTTTAGTTTTGGATTATGTTCGTGATACTGATGTGTTGTGTATGGAGGCAAAGTATTCTTCAGGTGGAAAACTCTTGGATATTCTGACTTTGATTTGACATCAATAAGGTAGAAGAAAAACAATGATTTGATTGCAGACATTGCTTCCAATTTTGTCTTAAGAGGAGCAGTTAAAAGACCTCTGATTGGGTGGATAACGGATATTGCTTAATATTGGATATTTTCTTATTTTTATGTTTGGTTTAAATTTGCCAATCTTAATTTAGCAGTTGCAGAATGATGTGGTTTAATGCTGCACTTTATGACTCACACTCAACTGAGTACCAGTTATACTGAATGATTTACAGTCAGTAATTAAAACAGTTACAGCTAAACAAACGCCTATACACTTGATTCATGATCAGTCACTCAATAGTTTACTGTTACAATTGACTCGGTGACTCAATAGTTTACTGTTACAATTGACTCTGTGACTCAATAGTTTACCGTTACAATTGACTCTGTGACTCAATAGTTTACAGTTACAATTGACTCAACAATTGACTGTTACAATTGACTCAGTGACTCAATAGTTTACTGTTACAATTGACTCGGTGACTCAATAGTTTACTGTTACAATTGACTCTGTGACACAATAGTTTACCATTACAATTGACTCGGTGACTCAATAGTTTACCATTACAATTGACTCGGTGACTCAATGGTTTACCATTACAATTGACTCGGTGACTCAATAGTTTACCATTACAATTGACTCGGTGACTCAATAGTTTACCGTTACAATTGACTCGGTGACTCAATAGTTTACCATTACAATTGACTCGGTGACTCAATAGTTTACCATTACAATTGACTCGGTGACTCAATAGTTTACCATTACAATTGACTCGGTGACTCAATAGTTTACCATTACAATTGACTCGGTGACTCAATAGTTTACCATTACAATTGACTCGGTGACTCAATAGTTTACCGTAACAATTGACTCTGTGACTCAATATTTTACCGTTACAATTGACTCAGTGACTCAATAGTTTACCGTTACAATTGACTCGGTGACTCAATAGTTTACCGTAACAATTGTACTGTAAATGTTCAATCGCTTAAATATATCCTCCAACTTGTTAAGTATACAACGCCGTAGTACAGATAGCGCATCTGCCGTTATATCAAAAGAATATTGAATTAAAACACATTGAGAAGACTTCTTTGAAGTCATAAGCATATTATTTATGAACAATACAGAAAATGAATAGCATCATTAAGTATTGAGGTTATTGAAATTGGAAACAGGATTGATGTATGACAGAAAGACTGAAACTGATGAATGCCTTGTGGTTGCTAGACAACGGCCTAGCAATTTTCTACGACTGAACTAAATCTGTATTGTGACATTTGAAGACAGAATGTAGAGATTGTTATTGACTTTTCACGTGTAAAGTCTGACCTATACATCTCAAGTCTGGTTTATTCAATGCAAAATTAACACAAATCAGCAATAATTGACAAAAAGTAGTCGATTCAAATTTGAAAGTTTAGGGATTCAAAGATCATCAATTTAAAATCGGGAAACAAATGGCTAGTTTAATAGTGTTGTTAATATGTTTTGATAAATTATTTTGAAAAATCGAGTTGACCAGTCATTAAAGTAACAAAGCATTGACCAGAGTTTCTGTTGATGACATTCTGCATGCTTTTGTGAACAGTAAAGAATTTAAATATTTCTTTGTTGACCTGGAATATCAAACAGGTCATGCACATGTAAATGAGACATCTACACATGAATGGGACTGATGCTTGTCTTGTCGGACAAGAAATTGCTGAAACATGTCTGTTATGAAGCAAATATTTATGAGGGAATAAACTAGCTTGCATAAGACAGGACATCACCAGCACTAAAACAGGAGGTGCAGGGCTGCATCATACACAAATCTTTAGTCTATTAAACGTAGCCATTCCATTATGTAGATAAATCCCCTTCGCCACAAATCCCAATTTGTATGAAAAAGATTGTTATGTGAAGTAAGTTATTAATTACATTTAGTATATTAGTTCTATTTAAAGAGATTATCAAAAGTATTCACGTAATACATTTGATTTCATAACATCAAAAGGATTCGGATGTGGTTCCTTCGTCAGGGTATGTGTCCTTACTAGGACATCCTTATGTACTCTGGAGGTATATCATAACATCAAAAGGATTTGGATGTGGTTCCTTCATCAGGGTATGTGTCCTTACTAAGACATGCTTATGTACTGAGCCTGGAGGTGTATCATAACATCAAAAGGATTCGGATGTGGTTCCTTCATCAGGGTATGTGTCCT
>NW_018408589.1:187728-233879 GCF_002113885.1 Mizuhopecten yessoensis
AAAAAAACACCCAAAGGAAGGCTAAAATGTAGTCGCCATAAATCTTAAAAAAAACACCCAAAGGAAGGCTAAAATGTAGTCGCCATAAATCTTAAAAAAAACACCCAAAGGAAGGCTAAAATGTAGTCACATAACAGAGATGCCTTGCAGGACTTGAATGATAGAACAATGAAACTGAAATAAACAAAATATAATCAACAACAGTGTTCTGAATGTAAAAATTCAGTCACACTAGACCAGGTTTTGAACACTGCTCTTTAGATTGTTATACTACCACTCAAATTGACGGAACTATCTGGTCAACTGATTTTCCTGGCCCAAATGTGCTACAGTTAAATCCAAAATGAAATGAAGGGGAGGTTACTCTAAACACCAATGCATAGTAGGGACATGTACAGGGATCCCTAAGAGAGTAATAATGATCATTGCTGTTGTGATGTCTTCATCAGAACGTTGGGAGATAACTCGCTGATACTGAATGTTGGCTGTTCCATTTATTGTGAAAATAAACTTTGATTTTGAAGAACAAATATGTCATTTGATTATCAATTTATTGTTAGAATTGATTTAAAAATTGAGATATAAATTTACCAGGGTTACAAATAGACTGCATTCTGTTCAGTGTTATAGTGTTATAATTCTAAACAAGGACATAGATATCTCTCTCATGCTGAAGTTATTTATTCTATTTGTGTGCAATTCTGTTCAGGATTAAAGGACTATGTTGTACACCTCCGAACAATGTAGCTAATGCTGAAATGTAATAGCAAAGCTTATCAATCACCCATTGTTATTCTTGGATTCTGTTTTTGAAAGCTGAAATCCATACAGATTTAATCAATTTTTGCCGTCTGGGTTTTTCTATGTTTTTTTAAAAGTCAGCATGAGATTTTTCTGTGAGAGGATGTACTCTTAGAGCTGAGATCAACAGGTTGTGTATCAGTGTCGCTGGCAGCTGTTGGTGAGTTGGTGACACTGGAGTCTGCTAAAAGGGCGCTAATTGGACACCGGTGAGGGTGAAGATACTGACGTGTGACATGTGCCTACCATTGTCGCAGGCAACATGGATTTGTCACATGGCTTTCTGTAGCCAGGCAGCCTTGGCTGTATCACATATATAGAAGTGGAATCTGGCACTGTCAGTGAGCTTTGTTATGTACAGGAGGTGTGGGTCTGTTACCGGTAATCTCTGCTGTAGATTATTGATAGATTGAGGTGGATTGTCCTTGGTAGATTTAATGGAATATTGTCATGTAGGGTACAGACTTATATGTTGAACTGGTAGGGGTGGGTGTCATTTGGACATGGATCAACTGCGTACAGATTTGAAGGATGCCGGCATTTTGATGGACTTGCAGGATACAACACTGAGTAGAGATATAAGTATGTGGATTAGCGGTGTGTGGATTGAAGGAACAAAAGCTACAGATATGATAACAGCATTGTGTGGATTGGAAGGAAGATAAAAGGTATTGGGAAAACATTCTACCAAGGAGGGAATCTACCAGCAATGTTCAAACATGAGAAGTGACAACACACATGGTCATATATTGATGTAAATCGACTGTGTATGGATTTGAAGGAAGTTTATATATATATCTGTATATATGAAGAACTAAGAACATACTTTATGTATAAATATGTATAATGACAGAATATCAATTTTCTGGAATGTAGTTATGAGCATGCAGGTATTTTTTTTACATACCTGAAAATATCAAATACTGGTTAAAGGATATATGTGTTTTGTATCAACTGCCTCACATCTTATTAACAATTGGATTTGAATATACTTTGTACACATCTATAGACATGTAAATTAATACAAAATATTAAGCCTAAGTTAGATATGGATCAACTTTTTATTGGACATGTTGTCATGGAATTGGGTCAGATTGGATGGAAATGAGATCAATGACATTTCAACAGGAGGCAGATGTTCGTCACTGTGTTTATGACATACATTGGTACCATCACAGAACGATTGGATTTAGCATGGAAGGATAGGACTTGAATCAAGTACAGTGTATTAACAGACAGCTGTAACGGGATTGGTGAACTGTATGGACTGAAACTTATTGCGGTTGGGAAGAATATGCTCAGTGTTCCCATGAAAAATAGAACTTTAGAAAAGAAGTACATGCTACAAGGTGTTAACTGTCTTTAAAATTCAAATAAAATCAAAAATTAGGGAAATGGTTTTAATTTGTTCTCACTGAAGTAGATCCAGGTTCAGCCGTCTGTGTTGAGGACCAAGAACAGTTGGATGTATACCAGAATCTATAAGGCTTGAGTGATTTGCTATCTTATGTTTCAAAAATCTGATATAATATTGGGGATACATATGTAATGTGTATATGTTTGTGTCAATACTTGGGTAATAAACGCCATTGTATAACAGTTGATAATGCCAAGTGATCATAAGACAAAATAGGGACTGTGACTGATGTGTGTTCTGATTGGATGAATGTGATCAAATGTTTTTGATTGGATGTTTACAGCCTTAAGAAGGCTTCTGATTGGTTGATTTCTGTGACTTATCACCAAAGTGTTTCCTGTTGGACAATCATGTAAATAGGTGTTTTCCAAAATGCTCAAATTAGACCTTTTTTGTGTAATTTAGTTAAATACAATTCAGCATTGAAATTAGATTGAAAAATTGGTCGAAAGACTTAGGATTTCATTTGATAGTTGAAGTCATTCAGTTGGAATGCCCATTCAGTTGGAATGCCCAATTGTTAAATTGGAAACTCGACTTGAAATTGTTAATAATATTAATGATATAATATCAGTGTGTCAGTATCCCATTTAATTATTCACAATTAAGACCTCAGTGGCTTTAATGGTCCTAAACAAGGATCTTGTGATAAGATTATATTTTAAGAATTATAGTTTTGATAAAAAAAATCAAAGTGGTGCTATATATATTTTATATTTAAATTAGAAACTTATTTTTCAGAGGCAAAGTTAAATTTTTAAATGAAATTTCAATTTTTTAATGATTTAATAATTTTATGAAAAATACACAATACTTATATGAAGTTATCCCATTTCTTAGTGGTTGTATGTTAAATATTTTTTCTTTGTATCTGTTACCTTTATTGATAAAAAAATATCAGTTTTTGTGAATGTTAATGTTGTATAAGAAATAAAAAAAATAGTTCTTATAAGGCATGACTGTTTGATAGACAATGAAATAATTGTTTGGAACAATGTAGTGATTTTTAAAGATATTTTTTAGGAATTTTTGTAAAAAATTTGTAATCAATGTTTACATTACTTGTAAATGAGATTTAATTTAGTTCTTTGTAAAAGAATTCAGTACATATTTCATGTACTAAACAAATTGTTCTATGTAAGTTTTGGCGGATGTTTTTCTGAAGAAAGTTAACGACATTTGATTTTACAACGAACAGAATTGTTGATTGGTGAGGGTGACCTTAATTTATCAGTGTAAAACACTTTTGTGAAAATGTTTCGAGCATTCAGTAATCTTGGGACGGTGAGTTTACAGGGCAATATTGTTAGCCCTGCTCCAAGGATTTCATCTTCTACTGTACCAACAAGTACAAACAGTCAGGCTTTTCGTACTACACACCATGGACAGCCTCATGTCGGCATGGGAATGTACCCGACCCCCGCCAACAGTATCCAAGGTCTAGTGAACCCTGGAAATGGGGTTGTAGTCATCGGACCGCGACTGGATGTTCCCAAACCTCTGGTAAATACAAAGACTCCGCCCAATGCGTTCATGTCTTCGTCTTCAAATTCCCGAAGTCCGTCCGTGTTTTCAACAGCTAATCACAGTGTCCGAAGTTCAACAACAGGGGTCATCAAAGTTCAAGGTCAAGGGTCAATGAGTGGGTCCCAACAGCACATGTTAAGATATTGGGACACACAAAATTACTCTAATTTCTGGAGAAGGTTCAGGTACTTGTCCTGATTTTAAAATCTTGATATTGTCTTTGAAATGGCTGAGATTGTTTGTGTTTGTTTGAAAGTTGTCTTTGAGATGGCTGAAATTTGTTGTTGGCTTGAAAATTGTTTCTGAGATTTCTAAAATTTATTTTATTGGTCTGAAAATCTGATATGAGTACGGATAGTCTGTGAATTCCTTTGACTGTATTCCCTGCTTGATGTGTTGTTTTTATTTGTTTGATATCAACCAACTGGCCTGAATATTGTCTTGATTTGTATTGATGTCATTAATTCAACTGTTGTGCTATTTTTAGACAGTTTAGATTGAATATATTTATTTTAAAAAAGGACACACAAACTAGAATGGTCCTCTCCTCAAAATTGTTTCAGATAAATGTGAATATATATTATGTGAAGTTGTATTTTAGTGTGCAAGAACGAGTGCAATTCTGTGTACAAAACCAAACACCACAAGAAGTTCCCTTGGGGCAAGTGACAATATGTTTTGGCTTTGCTGGATCTGAAAGAGGGGGTGATTTAAATGTTTTACCCTCCAAGCATACGGTGCTGGACTACTCCTTGTCACGAGGTTTTGATAATTCATAAAATACTGAATGTATTGCGATAAATATCACATATATCATGATATATTGCAATATGAAAATCCTTGCAATACCCAAACCTTGTAATTGACTGTTATTCTAATTTTTCCAGATTGTTAAGGGCTCAGGGTGTTTATATATATATATAATTATTGCATGTAGGTGGTATATAGTATATGAATGGCTTCATGTAAAAGTGGTTATACATGTACTGTGTTTATTTACCCTTTCACCACTGTAGACAATAATGGACTCATCCGGATCAATGCATGGTAGAGTCTACTAAAGTTACATAGAGGTGAAAGGGTTAAGGTAGAGTGTAGTTCCATGAAGTATTTACGTGGAATGAAATGACATTGTTTGAACTACGGCAGACCCTTAGACAATCACCAAGTTGTCTATGAAGTTATTTCCTAGAATGTGTATGATTCAATGATTACTAAAGTGGTGAGGGAAAATTTATTCAGAAAATTACTTTCTGATTTTATTATTACACTTATTTTTCCTTTATTTTAATGTCATACTCTGAATACATCCTGGGTATGCAAATAACAGTTTCTTGGGCAAGGTCTGGCATGTAGATATTCAGAAGTTGGATAAGAAATATATATTGCTATGGTGGGTAGGTTCTAAATTCTGAGACTGAAATTGTATTGACATTACTTTTTCTTTGTATTGAAACAGGGGGCCTCCTGGTGCACAGCATGATGTCAGCTCCCCATACAAACGGGGACGTCCCCAGAGCCCTCCCCAGGTACAGCGACCGGGGTATCCCTACGGTCAGGATCCTCAATCCCACCCCCGGTTTAGTGTCGCCCCGGGGTACTACCCACATTACCAGCAGGTAAGTTTCACGTCTATGGGGAAAAGTGTAAATTCTTGAAGGCGTAATTTTACGGTTTCTAGATTAATATTATCAGTATAGATCTCAGGCGTGTTGATCTAATAGTGTGAAGTGCCAGCCTGCAGGTAGATTTGAAAAATTCTACTAGCTAAAACTTTCTTTTCAGAGTAAATATTGAAGATTTCCTTTGTGTCCTTTTGTATCAGGCTAGTGGAATGGTACATCCCTGATATCTGTAGTGTTGTTTACTTACAAATGTCTATATTAACTCAATGTTTTGACTTATTGGATTTACGTTTTTGTAAAAATTGTGAGTGAAAAATGATCAGGTATGAGTTGAGACAGAATAATGGGTACAAGAAAAATTGATTGATATTTAAATTAGAAATTGTTTCTTGGTTTGATTAATAAATTTGAGGAGCAGCAGGAAGTAAGTTTGTTTCCTTGACCTTTTGACCTTTTGATAGACAGACAATACACTTGGAAGAACGAATATGTATGTCAATTAACCTGGTAAAATACTAGCAGCTTCCTACCAACTTTGCTAGGAAGAATTTCTCTTGAGTTAATTTCGGTAGAATGTAAGACTTAGTCTCAAAATCAGAGGTCCCTAGCGGAGGCATTGCAAAATAAGAAACTCAATTATTTAGGTTGTTGTCCCTATAATAATCAACTTTTCTTTCTGCAATTGAAAAAATTTTAAAAGATGATTCCTGATAGATAAATAGTGGCAGCTACTGATAGATAAATAGTGGCAGGTACTGATAGATAAATAGTGGCAGCTACTGATAGATAAATAGTGGCAGCTACGTGTCTTTCATTATAGTCATATTTTTCTTCCCTAGGCTGAACAATTATTGAACATTTTATGAAAAGAGAGTTTTGTGATAAATATAGATTTTGCGAGCTCAAAAATTCCTTTTGTGACTGATAATTAAAAGCAATGAAGATTATTTCTTGTTTTGAAATTTGTACTGGTCTGAGTTTTGTATTTGAGTTTTGGTTGAGATAGAAGCATATAAGGTGTATTGAGAAGATATAATGATAGACTAGGGATCTGGAGCTACCCTGGTTAGTAAGGATATGTCTTCAGAATTCTTTAATTTGAATGACTGATTTAATTTGCTCCTGTATATTTGGAATGATCTTTACGTGTACAACTTTCATTGCCTGGTATATTAAGTGTAGGGGGTTTCTTGAGAGGTCATGGTAGTGTACAAAAGCCAGTCTATAGTTTGTTTCTGAAAAGTAGAAATGTGTCCTAGTTTTGAGAGTTCATAGTTCTGCCCCTAGCCTTTGTTTGCCTGGCCTGTTGTGCATACCACTCAAGAGAATGACCTGGTTCTTCAGTGCCTGTATGGTTAGCTTTCTCTTCATAAGAGAAATATATAAAAGAGATAGTGACCAAGGGGAATACAAGGAAAGAAGGAGAAAGGGTTTGGTTCTAAAGGATGTGCATTGTTAGCTTTCTCTATATCATTAAAAGTACATGTACTATGGAAGATAAAACAGGAGAATGTATAGTCATCTTTCTTCCCCTCTTGTGATAAAGTAGTGAATGAAAAACAAGGATGTCAAACATGATTAGCTTTTCCTTCATCTTAGAAAGTGTGATTTCAGAATAAAAAATAAAAAAATGTATGGTTAGCTTTCTTAGCTTTCTCTAAGAGAAATCAAACAGCTGGCTATGAAGGGGATTCATGGTTAGCTTTCACAATGGAAAAATAATCATAGAATGAAAAGCAAAGGAATGAATAAAGGAAAATTCAGTTGTGAAGGGCAAGAATACATGAATAGGAACAAGCATTTCCTTTATGAAAAGTTAGCATAAAAATTACGGTTATAAAATTAAATATGGAAAATATCATGGTTATGAAAGTTTTGCATAAAGTTTATTCTTGAAACAGTGATTGCATTCTTAACAGTTCGGTGCCCAATATTTGGAAAAGATTGATATTATGCCGTAAAATTTCCCCAATCAAAGGAAGGTGAAGATGGTCAAAATGTCCAGCAAAATTTGGACATTATAAAGGGGCTTAGCACTTTGGTGAGGAAAAGGAAAAGAGGGAATTGCAATACAGTTAAACATTTTGAAGTCTACGAAGTGGTATCATATACACATGTATTCTCTTTATACAGGTGTTCTCTTTATACAGGTATTCTCTTTATACAGGGTTTGTCTTGATACAGTGTCTGCTACGAAATGTGAAAACTTTGTCACTGAACGTCTGCAGTGGGATGTACATATTTATAGTAATAATACATAGAGTACTAGCCAGCTCAAAGGTTGTTTTTTGAAATTCTACAGTTTGACCTATATTATCTCTGTAAAATTTGAAACTTTTTCTCTAGCCTTGACATGGAATCAATCTGTTAGCCCCAGGGTGTCAGGCTAATGGAATTTCAATCTGTTAGCCCCAGGGTGTCAGGCTAGTGGAATTTTACACCCCTGCCTGTACAGATTCGGTGCTGTATATAAAGTTGAGCTGAATGTAAAAACATGTTTGAAAAATAACATAGTTATACCTGGTACTGTTCCTTTTATAAACATGGGAGTACCATCGTGGATTGTTCTAGCTATCTACACAATGTAATAATTCCCAAATGGATAATAACTATACCATTTTTCTCAATTTGGTGGTGGTGGTGGTGTTGGTGGTGGGGGGGGGGAAGAACTTTTTTGGAAAATCATTTCTTTATCCCTGATTTGTGTTTATAATTTCAGGAAACCAAAAAATAAACTTTGTTCATTATATTTACATTAATGCCTCATAAAATGAAATTTTACCAAAACTGATAAAACAAATTATTTCCTAATTTTCCATTTTTTTCAATGCTGTCTAGGTTATTCTTTTCCTAAAAAAAAAAGATAAAAATGCTATGTGTTATATAACATAATCTTATGTCACAATTTCATCATTTAGACATATATACTGAATTTACATTAAAGGTCATTATAATTTGCTTTATATCAAATTCAGATGTTTTTATTAAATGTGTGTATAAGACAGGACATTAAGGATACTATATGAGGAAGGCAATGACCGGGGTAAGAAATGGGTTTATTGTACTGACAACAGGTCAGCTCTGACCTCAATATCACTGCTAGACATTCCTCCCCTATTCCTCTGGAGACTCCAAAATAGATATGGCTACAAGTCCTAAGGTCAAGGTCATTCAGTGTGACTGAGTTTAGTGGCTGTCTGTTTGTACACAAGTGGAGGGTTTGGACTTATATGAGTGGTAATATATGCACCAAAGGCACTTTGGCCCGTTTAAAGGAGCTTTTCTGGTCAGATACAGACCCTACAGCCCTTTATAAGGAGTTGGAGGTGATGGAATCATGATTTATTATCAAGTCAATGATTGTAGAGGACTCATTGATGTAAACAGTGTGTAGTATACTATAGTCTGTTTCAGAAAAGTTTGCTTAGTTTTTTTGTAGATTTTTAAAAATGTATATATTTTATGTTCGAAGTACAAATCATTTGGTGAATTATTTTTGTCAATATAATTTTATTAAATTTGGAAGTAAATTTTTAGTCTTGATTGTATAAAAATGAACGGTGTTAAATCTAACTTGTCCAAAAACAAGGGCTGCATTTAATAGTCATGCATGTAGCTCATGGGTCTTATATTTAATCCATGTACCTGTATCAAAATAGCCAAATTATACCCTACTTTCAAATACTTGTCCTAATATTCACACTGCAGAGAATGGTTACGATGTTCACCTATGTTAGAGTATGCAATTTTTATGTGACATATATACATGTATATTTGCCAATATGAAAATGAATAAACAATGAAGCATATTAAAAAACCCCTAAAATTTCACATGCTTTAATATGGATTTCATAGGATATCATTTAAGACAGTGTCACTATTAAACTGAATACATTTAAACACAGAGTAAAGATAGAAAATTCATGTTTTTAACTTCAATTTTGAAAAAAAAACAATAGACTGTAATCTTTTCATGTATTTCTTTACTGGGATTTGTGTTTAAAGATGTTTTAAATGAAACAACAGTATAAATTCTCTTTTAGGTGTTTTATCGTTAATCTGTATGAAAGCAGTGGATTTGTCGATACTGAAATCTAGCTGATAATAATGAAAATATGGTAGTAAGTTGTTTCAATTCAATATTATTTGTTGGTGACAATTAGAGATTTGTTGGCATTACAGGGTGACCAACAGTCACAAGACCGTTACCGGGAAGCTGAGTATTTACACATCAGGCGACGCCCATCCCTTCTGCCAGACTACCATGGAACTCATGCTGCAGGCATAGAGAGACTGGAGAGATACAGGTAGGCTTTGTAGCCACACAAGTACTGCAGGCAGCGTAGATAGGAGAGACTAGAAAGATATAAGAAGGTTTTGAGACCACGCTGCAAGCAGTGTAGACAGGAGATACTAGAGAGATATAAGAAGGTTTTGAGACCACGCTGCAGGCAGCGTAGATAGGAGAGACTAGAGAGATATGAGTAGGTTTTGAGTCCACGCTGCAGGCAGCGTAGACAGGAGATACTCTAGAGATAAAAGTAAGCTTTGAGACCCCGCTGCAGGCAGCGTAGATAGGGGATACTAGAGAGATACGGGTAGGTTTTGAGACCACGCTGCAGGCAGCGTAGATAGGAGAGACTAGAGAGATATGAGTAGGTTTTGAGACCACGCTGCAGGCAGCGTAGACAGGAGATACTAGAGAGATACAGGTAGGTTTTGAGACCACGCTGCAGGCAGCGTAGATAGGAGAGACTTGAGAGATATGAGTAGGTTTTGAGACCACGCTGCAGGCAGCGTAGATAAGAAATGTTAGAGAGAGATATATGTAGATTTTGAGACCAAGCTGCAGGCAACATAGATAGGAGAGATTAGAGAGAGATATAAGTAGGTTTTGAGACCACGCTGCAGGCAGCGTAGACAGGAGAGACTAGAGAGATATAAGTAGGTTTTGAGACCACGCTGCAGGCAGCGTAGAGAAGCAGCTGAAAAAAAATGGAAAATGGATACAGCTATGTTATTGTGGATATACAGTGTGTAAGATAATAAGGAATAAAAGAGAGAAAATTTTTAGTGCAGGGAAAGCTTACGTTGAAGTTTACGGGGCAGAGAAAAAAAATATCGAGATGGATATATTGATGTTGGTGTTTGCTTATAAGAGGTTTGAGGTACACAAAATAGGAGTTGAAAAATGTAGATCCTAGCTCATTACCACAGTACCAGGTAATATTTTAAGACAAAAAATGTCCTGTATCCTAACACAATGAAAATTCCTGTTTGAGTATATAGATTCATGTTAGAAGAAGGCTCAACCTTGCAGCTTTGTCTCTGTTCTAATTACCGTTGTATATTTAATCCTGTTGTATCTCGACACTGTTAAATGTTTATGAGAATGACAGAAATTGCTTTTAGTTAAGATTTGAGGTGCAGGGCATCTTATGCAAGATGACAAGAGGTTATTGTAGAAATGATGAACCCTCAGTAATCTGTTGTAATCTTAGGTTAGTGTTTACAAACACGGGGTAGGACTGGGTAGTGGACGATATATTTAAATGGGTCAAGTGCATGGTAGATTAGGTTAAGTTACGCTATAGCTGTATATATATTGTTTGTGTTGTTTTCCTGGGGGAGGTAGGTGGCTTACCTCAATGTGTGTACTTGTTGAATAACTTTTCACAGTCAAGAAATCGCAAAAATATTCACTTATTATGTTGAGATGATGAGGTTTCATTTTCTTTCCTTAACATCTCACGTTACAATTTTTCATATTTTTTTTTGTGCTTCTGAATTATGAAGTTATTCTGCCTTGTGATTTCCTTTCAACTACAATAAAGTTTAAATGCAATGTGATGTATGTTGAATTTTCGCATTCGCGCTTCACAGATGCATTACAATTGTTTCCTGGGAAGAGATAAACTGTCTTTATCTACCACTTGGCAAAGCCTTATGCTAAATCCTTGGGTTGAAATTGTTACTTCAAACAGGGGTGATAGATTCTTTCACAAATAATGTTTTTTTACATTTCTGGAATAATTTTAGGAAAAAAAGTAGATTTATGGCAATTTGTTACAATGTTTTAATAGACTTATGTCACAAGTGTGCTTTAATCAGTGTATTTACAAAAAGATGAATTCCTGAATGTTACAAGGGTATATATATATATAAATATATTTATAGATATATTTATAGATATATTTATAAATTACAAAAAATCTATATAAGACTGTGTGAAAGGGAAAAGATACAAAACTTTCAAAAATCACAAGAAGACTGATTCTTAAGGTCTTTTACTGTTACACAGCCAAAGGGCTTGGGAATTTAATCTGTCTTTTTGTGATTTTTAAATTCATAAATAATGAATTGGAATAAATAAATGTTTGATACTTATAATTGGATTGTTTTGTGAATTAACACACAAATGTTTGTTATGGGTAGACGTGGAGCTGCTGACGTTCTGCCATATGGACAGGAAAATATGGGCAACCTTCAGGCCCATGCTCAAGCACAAGCCCAGGCTCAAGCACAAGCCCAGGCCCAGGTTCAGGTCCAAGTCCCGGTAGGAGAGCCTGGGCCGAGCCCAAGCCAGGCCCAGCACACACACCCAGGACCACAGATGCCCAAACGACCACGCCTGGCCATCGACCGGCCAGAGATTCAACAGCCTCTTCATATAGATGTCAAAAAGGTCTGTAGATCTGTGTCTTATACCTGTCAGATAGATCAGTAGAGCTGTGTGTCTTATACCTGTCAGAAAGATCAGAAGAGCTGTGTCTTATACCTGTCAAAAAGGTCTGTAGATCTGTGTCTTATACCTGTCAAAAAATTCTGTAGAGCTGTGTGTGTCTTATACCTGTCAGAAATATCAGTAGATCTGTGTGTGTCTTATACCTGTCAGAAAGATCAGTAGATCTGTGTGTGTCTTATACCGGTCAGAAAGATCAGTAGATCTGTGTGTTTCTTATACCGGTAAGAAAGATCAGTAGATCTGTGTGTGTATTATACCTGTCAGAAAGATCTGTAGATCTGTGTGTGTCTTATGCCTGTCAGAAAGATCAGTAGAACTGTGTGTGTTATACCTGTCCGAAAGATCAGTAGAGCTGCTTGTGTCTTATACCTGTCAGAAATATCAGTAGAGCTGTGTGTGTCTCATACCTGTCAGAAAGATCAGTAGATCTGTGTGTGTATTATACCTGTCAGAAAGATCAGTAGAGCTGTGTGTGTCTCATACCTGTCAGAAAGATCAGTAGAACTGCGTGTGTTATACCTGTCCGAAAGATCAGTAGAGCTGTGTGTGTCTTATACCTGTCATAAATATCAGTAGAGCTGTGTGTGTCTTATACATGTCAGAAATATCAGTAGAGCTGTGTGTGTCTTATACCTGTCAGATTGATCATTACAGCTGTGTGTGTCTTATAATTGTCAGAAAGATCAGTAGAATTTCGTCTGTAAGATGTTAAAAGCATTTTTCTTAAAAAACCTGTAAAGCCCATGAGTTATGACAACTGACCTGTAGCCTGTTGCCATTAAGTGATATCATGTTGTTAAAATGAATCATCTAGATCCTCTTTCAATGTCACAGAGATATTAATGTGTTGAAAAAATACTTCAAACGATATAAAGAACCATGATGTTTAGTGTCAGGATGGTTGACCTGTGATATTGTGGGATAAATGACTATCAGGTGTACTTTGATAAATACTTATATATCTTAAAACTTAGATCACCGTTCAATAACCTAAATCTCAAAATTTAGATCACCTTTCAATAACCTAAATCTCAAAATTTAGATCACCTTTCAATAACCTACCTATTGACTTGATTTGCACCTAGCACTAGATGAATTTTTATAATGTTGTACAAGTAGGATCAAGTAAGCAATACAGACCCTGTGGACCTCTTGTTATAATGTAATAGAAGTAGGATCAAGTAAACTATACAGACCCTGTGGACCTCTTGTTATAATGTTATACAAGTAGGATCAAGTAAGCAATACAGACCATGTGGACCTCTTGTTATAATCTTATACAAGTAGGATCAAGTAAGCAATACAGACCCTGTGGACCTCTTGTTATGATGATATACAAGTAGGATCAAGTAAGCAATACAGACCCTGTGGACCTCTTGTTATAATCTTATACAAGTAGGATCAAGTAAGCAATACAGACCATGTGGCCCTCTTGTTATAATCTTATACAAGTAGGATCAAGTAAGCAGTACAGACCCTGTGGACCTCTTGTTATAATGTTATACAAGTAGGATCAATTAAGCAATACAGACCCTGTGGACCTCTTGTTATGATGATATACAAGTAGGATCAAGTAAGCAATACAGACCCTGTTGACCTCTTGTTATAATGTTATGCAAGTAGGATCAAGTAAGCAATACAGACCCTGTGAACCTCTTGTTATAATGTTATACAAGTAGGATCAAGTAAGCAATACAGTCCCTGTGGACCTCTTGTTAGTTGATGTCATGATTCACAAAAGAACAATGTTTTCCAAATTGAAAAGGCATGTACCCTAAAATACACAAAGAAAAGTGTATTGGATTTATTAATTGTGATGAGATGTTTTTATGACAGGAGCCGACGTACAATCCTCAAGTGGAGGCAATATCCCCGACACTGCCAGCCGACGAGAGTACTAGCCGATCCTCTAAGGATGAACTATTGCAGGCCATTAGTAGGGTAGACCGGGAGATCTCCAAGGTGGAACAGCAGATCCAGAAACTACAGAAAAAACAGGTACAAACCACTAGTTACACTTAATTATGAAACATATAGATACAGAAATATCAGCAAAAACACATACTGATCACAAGATACACAATACTGTGAAATATACTTACCACAAGTGACACAATACTGTGAAACATATAGATACAGAAAAATCAGGAAAAACTCGAACTGATCATGAATCAATGATTTACTGACGGAAATCCAAATACTGAAAACTAGGTACTGATCATAAGTTAAATGGTCAACTCTCAATGTATTGTTAGAGAAAGTCAGCAAATGAATTGGTAAACTGCTGAAAAAACAGGTATGGACTATGTAAGAAACAGTCCAGTCTCACCTTTAAAGATTTGTAAAGTAGAGAAAAACCCCAGAGTACTTAACAATTCATCTTCGCTAGCCAAATGTTCGCTTCGTATACACTCCACTTACCCTTGGCGGATAAAGCTGTGTTTTCATAATTACCTCCACTGCCACCTAGCGGACATACAGAGTTATTGTTTTTCTCCCAATTTTTTTTTAACCAATCAGAATGACCGTTACATACACACTCCACCAGCGTGTTGACAAAAGCATGTGTATGTTGAGGTGGATTATAAATGATAGAGCAATATGGAAACAATCCAAAGGCAGCACACATATTTTCCTAGTTCATCATTTACATGTGGCACGTAGTCAAGGATTTCCACCGACTGATTTAAAACTCCAGAAGTTTCCCCAAAGATGGTGCGCAATTTTTTTGGGGCAAAACACTCCAACATAAACGACAATGTGCTTCCGTACAGGGCGTCACCATTACTCTTTTCCTACATCAACAGCCCTATATGTAAGACGCGATTTCATTGGATGCGAGCGAATGGCACTGCACTAATATTTGAAGGCTCAGTAAACACGGCTATATATCCGCCAAGGGTAAATGGAGTGTATACGAAGCGAACATTTGGCTATCGAAGATGTTAACAATTAGTAAAATGGTGAAAAGAAGGCATTTGTCAAATGGTCATTTTATAATGGTAGATCGAGTCCTGGCTATGTTGATTTTGTTTTTGGATAGATATTGTTTGTGTAGGGCAGGTGTTGGTGGTAGTGTTGATTGTCAGCATCAATATTTAGTGGTAAATGCTGATATGTGAAAATATGCAATGGTGAATATTATATAAGTGGGCTTTCCAAATCTGTATTATTAGATATTAAAATGATAGATATCCTCACATGGTTCAGTTAGTCCTGTCTGACATAAAAATACATTGTATTTGATTTTTCCAGCACCAAATTGAAGAGGAAACTTCAAAACCACCCAGGGAGAAATCTGAGGCTCCTGAAATATCCTCTTCTGAAAGTAAACACCAGAGTATTGCACAGATAATCTACGCAGAAAACAGGGTACTGCATCAGTTTTAACATTGCTTGTGATTGTGTAAATAATGAAGCAGAAATTTGTATGAATTTTTTTCTCTTAAAATAAATTGATTTGTGTTTATCCCGTTCACCAAACTAAAACGATGTATGTGGGATAAACAGAATAGCTGGATCGCAACAGGACGTATAAATTATTCTATTATTGTAAATTTAAAAAAAAGTTTATCCAATACAACAGTTTATCTGAATGTTCGGTTTATGAAAGTGACTGAAACTACAACCGAAATATTGACACTGGCATGTTAATTTCGAGTATGGGAGAAAAAAATCAAACATGGGTATGGTCCGTGGACAGGGAAATCTCAACCCGAGGGTAAGAGTTTGGCTGTCCAGCACTCTACAAAGCCTCGTGCTAGATAGCCAAACTCTTACCCTCGGGTAGAGATTTCCCTACAAAGCCTCGTGTTAGACAGCCAAACTCTTACCCTCATGTAGAGATTTCCCTGCAAAGCCTCGGGCTAGATAGCCAAACTCTTACCCTCGTGAATTGATTTCCCTGCAAAGCCTCGTGCTAGATAGCTAAACTCTTACCCTCGGGTAGAGATTTCCCTACAAAGCCTCGTGCTAGATAGCCAAACTCTTACCCTCGCGTAGAGATTTCCCTGCAAAGCCTCGTGCTAGATAGCCAAACTCTTACCCTCGTGAATTGATTTCCCTGCAAAGCCTCGTGCTAGATAGCCAAACTCTTACCCTCGGGTTTAGATTTCTCTACAAAGCCTCGTGTTAGATAGCCAAACTCTTACCCTCGTGAATTGATTTCCTTGCAAAGCCTCGTGCTAGATAGCTAAACTCTTACCCTCGGGTAGAGATTTCCCTACAAAGCCTGGTGTTAGACAGCCAAACTCTTACCCTCGGGGAGAGATTTCCCTACAAAGCCTCGTGTTACACAGCGAAACTCTTACCCTCGGGTTTAGATTTGCCTACAAAGCCTCGTGTTAGATAGCCAAACTCTTACCCTCGTGAATTGATTTCCCTGCACAGCCTCGTGCTAGATAGCCAAACTCTTCCCCTCGGGTAGAGATTTCCCTACAAAGCCTCGTGTTACACAGCCAAACTCTTACCCTCGGGTTTAGATTTCCCTACAAAGCCTCGTGTTAGATAGGCAAACTCTTGCCCTCGGGTTGTGATTTCCCTACAAAGCCTCGTGTTAAACAGCCAAACTCTTACCCTCGGGTAGAGATTTCCCTACAAAGCTTCATGCTAGATAGCCAAACTCTTACCCTCGTGAAGAGATTTCCCTGCTAAGCCTCGTGCTAGATAGCCAAACTCTTACCCTCGTGAAGAGATTTCCCTGCAAAGCCTCGTGCTAGATAGCCAAACTCTTACCCTCGGGTAGAAATTTCCCTACAAAGCCTTGTGCTAGATAGCCAAACTCTTACCCTCGGGTAGAGATTTCCCTACAAAGCCTCGTGTTAGATAGCCAAACTCTTACCCTCGGGTAGAGATTTCCCTGCAAAGCCTCATGCTAGATAGCCAAACTCTTACCCTCGTGTAGAGATTTCCCTACAAAGCCTTGTGTTAGACAGCCAAACTCTTACCCGAGGGTAGAGATTTCCCTACAAAGCCTCATGTTAGATAGCCAAACTCTTACCCTCGGGTAGAGATTTCCCTACAAAGCCTCGTGTTAGACAGCCAAACTCTTACCCTCGGGTAGAGATTTCCCTACAAAGCCTCGTGTTAGACAGCCAAACTCTTACCCTCGGGTAGAGATTTCCCTACAAAGCCTCGTGTTAGACAGCCAAACTCCTACCCTCACTCCTACCCTCGGGTAGAGATTTCCCTACAAAGCCTCGTGTTAGACAGCCAAACTCTTACCCTCGGGGAGAGATTTCCCTGCAAAGCCTCGTGTTAGATAGCCAAACTCGTACCCTCAAGTAGAGATTTCCCTACAAAGCCTCGTGTTAGACAGCCAAACTCTTTCCCTCGGGTAGAGATTTCTCTACAAAGCCTCGTGTTAGACAGTCAAACTCTTACCCTCGGGTAGAGATTTCCCTACAAAGCCTTGTGTAAGACAGCCAAACTCTTACCCTCGGGTAAAGATTTCCCTACAAAGCCTCGTGTTAGACAGCCAAACTCTTACCCTCGGGTAGAGATTTCCCTACAAAGAAACTCTTACCCTCAAGTAGAGATTTCCCTACAAATCCTCGTGTTAGACAGCCAACCTCTTTCCCTCGGGTAGAGATTTCCCTGCAAAGCCTCGTGTTAGACAGGCAAACTCTTACCGTCGGGAAGAGATTTCCCTACAAAGCCTCGTGTTAGACAGCCAAACTCTTACCATCGGGTAGAGATTTCCCTACAAAGCCTCGTGTTAGACAGCCGAACTCTTACCCTCGGGTAGAGATTTCCCTGTCCACGGACCATACCTTTGTAAGATTCTATTCATCTAAACATTTCTTTATAAAAATGATCTGTAAAAAATTCTATCCCTGTTTGATATGATTGAGTATATCGTATTATCGAGTGATTTGTGTGAAATTTTGTAGTATAATTATAAAAATAAATTGATAAAATGCTGATCAATTTTCCTAATCCAAGGGAGGTAAAAATTCCTTTAATACCCTGTTGGACAACACTAATCATAAAAATATCTTTTTTTTCTTGCTGTTTCATAGAAAAAGGCCGAGGAAGCACACTCATTACTTGGCAAACTCGGACCCAAGATTGAGTTGGTGAGTACTTACTTGAAATTTTGTGTAGGAAACCATATTAGGAAATAGGTTAGCTTTTTCCTTTGGTGATTTTTTGGGAAAATGTAGCTTAAAACTCTCTTGGGGAAACAAAAATATTTGGCTATAAATGTTCAAAAAAGGAGGGGATATATTTGATATGTACAGAAGAAAATTAATGATTAATGAAATAAGTTCAGAATAATCCACTTAAACTCAGTCATGGGAAGCCTCCTGTATTACCAGAGAACTGATAAAAGTGATACCAATGTGTAAATGTTTAGTGCTGGATAATGAAACAAAAAGTGTGTTTAAACATCAATCAATTTTCTCTAAAACTTACTTTTAGTCTTCACAACATTCTAATTTCTTGTGCTGGTAAACTTATTTGACAACTAAAAATATACTTTTTTTTACAGCCCCTGTACAATCAGCCATCAGATACTTTAGTATATCACGAGAATAAAAGGAAGTAAGTAGATTTTGTTTGAAGTTGTATAAAGGAACAATTTAAAAATGTAATATCTATTTTGAAGTTGTTAATTACTTCATAATTTTATGGCTGTTTCATAAAATAAAATGCAGTTAGTTTTCAAGAAAGTCTTGGAGTTTTCGTGGTTGATAGTCCCCCATCATTGCTGTGATAGGTTTGCCCTCTATCCATGTGTGAATTCATATGAGATATCTCATGTTGTGTACTGATAGTGAGTATCGTGCTACACTTTATACAGAGTTATGGCCCTTTGTCACCATGCACCACAATGTCGGGAATACACATCATTTACTGTGTCACCCTCAATAACCTAATTATGGGATGATTGAATGTTGACAACAGGAATAGGGCCTCTGGTCTCGCTATATAGAGTTATGACCCTATGTTCATCGTAAATGACTTTGTCGGGGGAAATATTTCATATACTGTCACCTACAATTGTCAAACTTTCTATGTTAGTATCTCTTCATCCGATGGCAAAGTGTCACATACTGAAATGAGGTCCCCTACCCAGCTTTTTACAGAGTTATAGCCCTTTATTCTTATTTTCTCTTTTTATCATAGTTTCTTTGGAGGTAGAGGACTACTGATTGGGACAATTTTTTTGCCATGTCACATTTCTGATTTCTGCAACAACTGCAGTGAATTTGTAAGAAATGTTCTTGTACGGAACTTGGAATAATTATTTAATTATTTTTCCAGACATGCTGTTTTCAAAAGTCGACTTATACTGCACTTCAAGAAGAGACACCAAGCTCGCAGAATCAGGGTAAGTCTAACCTGTATCAGTATTCATGTTTATACCAAGTTAAACATCACCTGCTGCAGGTAAACTTTTTTTAGTGGAAGATGATTAGGGCAGGCAGTCCTCATTGAAACTACTGCTTGTTTGTTTTATAATTATGATATGTTGGCACTTAAAAATAAAAAAAATCATGCAACATAAGCAAGTCCAAAAGTTAATTAAGCACCCAAAAGTATTTGAAAGAAATAAAATATTTCTGAAAATGTCATTTCATTTTTTGTCGATTATGAAAAGAAGAAGACCAGAATTTTAAAGTTGAAATCTTTGTTGTGAAGCCATAATAATTGAAATTCAATTGAAATCTTTAAAAATGTAACTCGTAAAGTTTTAACTTGTAAAAGAATATCACTTCAAAACATGGCTCAGTAAAACATCTTAGAAATTACCTATTTTAACAGTAACACATTTCAGGATTTTGATGAAGTGAAGTTTTTATATCCCACAACATAATGGAAGTGGCATTAGTGGTTTGCCTTTGTCAGTCTGTACTTGCATCAGTCTGTAGGACATCTTGGTTAGATATTGCATTTAGCCCCATCACTCTTGAATAATAGAAGTACAACTGAGATCAAACTTCGTATTATGTCTATACTTATTGAGTACTGCCCCAATATATCAAATGTAGGTCACTGTGACCTATTTTTTCTGCTTCACAGACTTGGTTAAATTTTGCAGTTAGCTCCCTTTGTTTGTAAGACTTTGTGTTCAACTAAATTTTCATGAAAATGGGAGTACGTGCATTAATATTTCTAGTTATTTTAGTATATTTTTTTTAGATCAATTGTTATAAGTTTTCTGTTTATCTGTAGGAAATTCTCGTTTGTTTAGGATCATCATCTTTTAATCAGGATTTCGCTGTTTACCTAAATAGTTTTGTATTTTACCTGTTCGAGTAAAGCTTGTTTTGCTGAGTTTAACCTGTAATTCCTGTTTCTCTACTTACCTGTAGGAGCGTTACCTGACCGACAGGTACGATCAGCTGATGCAGGTATGGCTCAAAAAGATGGAACGAGTGGAAAACAATACAAAACGCAAGTAAGTATATTGAGATAAAAAAAAATTCATCCCGGCTCTTAAAGTTCTCAGTAACTAGTCCCACTCCGCAGTGAGAATAACAATATTAGCAAGGGTTGGACCTCAGCTATGCTGTAAGGTTTGGTACTTCATTTGGATAGCTTGTGACATCTTCACACGAAGTTTGTGACATCTTCACACGTAGATATAAGTTTTCATCAAATTGATAATGTCCAATATTTCAGTGGTGAGCATTTAATAAAAAAAAAAGAAAAGTTTTGTTTCATGGAAAATTTATGTAACTTCACTGTAAGTTTTTTTCCAGACTTTCATTAATCTTTTATCAATACTTGTGTAAGATCCTATACATAATATCACTTTTAGCAGTGTAAGTTAGTCGAATATACAGAAAACTTTCAATAATGCTGTCACCTGACACATCAAATGTAAAACAAAAACCTTAGAATCCTTTGACTTTCTTTTATCACATTATTAAAGGAAAAACTTCGAAATGTTCTTTATCTTTCCTATAGGGCCAAAGATGCAAAGATGAGGGAATATTACGAGAAAATCTTCCCAGAAATCAAAAAGTCCCGTGAAGATAAAGAGAGGTTCTCCAGGTTTGTTTTGTTTCGTTCATGCTTAAATTGTAAGATCTTATTGTAAGATGATTCTGAAGTGGAAAATACTGCAATGATTGGGCATAAATAACACACTGGACTCTGAACATGTCCAAAGCACTTGACTGTCAACTGACCTTAAAAAGAGGCAACACTGGACACTGACCTTAAAAAGAGGTAACACTGGACACTGACCTTAAAAAGAGGTAACACTGGACACTGACCTTTAAAAGAGGCAACACTGGACACTGACTTTAAAAAGAGGCAACACTGGACACTGACCATAAAAAGAGGCAACACTGGACAGTGACCTTAAAAGAAGAAACACTGGACACTGACCTTAAAAAGAGGCAACACTGGACACTGACCTTAAAAAGAGGAAACACTGGACACTGACCTTAAAAAGAGGAAAAAACACTGGACACTGACCTTAAAAAGAGGCAACACTGGACACTGACCTTAAAAGAAGAAACACTGGACACTGACCTTAAAAAGAGGCAACACTAGACAGTGACCTTAAAAAGAGGCAACACTGGACACTGACCTAAAAAGAGGCAACACTGGACACTGACCTTAAAAAGAGGCAACACTGGACACTGACCTTAAAAAGAGGCAACACTGGACAGTGACCTTAAAAAGAGGCAACACTGGACACTGACCTAAAAAGAGGCAACACTGGACACTGACCTTAAAAAGAGGCAACACTGGACACTGAACATTATGACTGAACACATGTTAACATCTTATTCAATAAGTGTCATCATCTCCGAGTGACAATTATTTCAAAGCTGAATGAAGTAAAGTGTACTACTAATTTTACATATATTTATTAATTGTTAATTAAAAATATCTGAATATTCTAGAATCAAAGAATTCCAGCCGATTTCAAATACAAGATTTTTTAAAAAGGAAGGAAGAAGAAACAAAGGAATTTGTATTTTAATTAAGAACGTTTTAACTTTTAGATGTTTTTGATTATTTAAAGCAGGGCTGGTACGAGAAGTGGAAATATTGGCCCGTACGCCCGCAGTGAGGCAGAGTTTGAACAAATTGTCGATGGACTTCATGAACAAGAGGTATGCTGTGTTGATATTGTGAAATCTAGACTTTGATCTTTTCTGACCAAACGGAAAAAATGAATATGATTGTCTTTAAAGGGCCGGTTTCCAAAACGGCCCCTTCTCTGATTCAAATTTCCTGTTGGTGGTGCATTGCCCATGCCGTTGTGGTCACAAATCTATAAAGTATAAAGATTTAGGTCACTTGGTTTGTTTTTTATGGCTCCTCAAAGTTGTACCTTTCAGAAGCTGTCTAAGTGTTGATAAAATGTGCATGTTATGTAAAATATTAATGAAAATCTAATCAAATGATGGTCACCGTAAAGAATACATTCATGGCATGATTGTGACAAAAAATCATGTTTCCATCGCGCCATTTGGCTGTTTTATGGAAGAAACAATCTCAAAAATGCCATTTTCGATGATAACATTTTAGACACAAAAACTGTGTTTTTTAGAGAATACACCCTTTTATGGGCGTTGGATGCAAACCAATTTTTATCCTATTAAACAGTACGTAATATGCTATTGATGAGAGGAAAAATCATCAAAATGTAAGTGGTGGAACATTTTCAAATGTTGGGTTGAATTAGCCTATGGTTGAATTGCCGATTTTCGACTTTCTTTAGATAATTAACAAAAAAACGAGAGTATTTGCTCGGTATGTTGAGAATATGTACACAGATATGAAAAAAAGTGAGAGAAACACTTTTTCATAAAAAAAATCCAAGATGGCTACTTCACAAGTCCCCGTGGTTGAAGACATTGGCTGACAAATAGACAGAACAACAAACAAAACGTGTTCCTTATGATTTTGGTTGGTTTTCGCATTTACGGGAGTGTTCATAGCTACGGGCGATTGTATAATACCTATATTTATAAGTTTGGTTAGTCACATGGTAACGGGGATCTTTCATATCGAGCCCCAAACATACTTTCGACATATGCACTCCGTTGCCGCATGGAAAACTATTTCAAGTTTTGTCGGAATTTCTTTACCTGTGGTTGTAATGGTCGAGGGTTTTCCAGCGTCCTGTAATACCCAAGGTAGTACAAGATACTGGAGATGTGCGCACACATTCCCATCGTTCTCTCTCCAACTGGGCACTGGCAGTAGTAGTCCTTTATTGGGGCCTCAACATCGGGTGAAACGGTGAACCGTATCCAAACGTTATATTTCGTTTGGCTTTTGTGTCGAGAATGTATTTGACATCGGAGAAGGTCTGGGGAGTGCTGGTAAAGCCACACCTCATAGTCTCCGTCATCACTTAAATGTTCGGCGATGTAACCAGGAGCCAGAGATATCTGATACGTTCCACACGTAATGGTTCTCAAGTAATCAAGATCGAGACGGGGAAACAGTACGGAAGATGCATCCATCTTGACAAACTCGGACCTTGCCCGTCTAGATAGATCCGGATCTGTCTTGACTCTCTGAGCTAAACCATTCGGTGTTGTCAAACGGTCCTTCATACGTTCAGCCATTAGCCTATCTTTGGCATCTCTCTCTGGAGATCTCTGGTAGATCGGTCCTCTAATACCATTCAGACAGGCTGTGACGGTTCGAAGCAAAGCCTCGATGACATTGATAAAGCTGTTAGACACCAATTGCGTTCGGAAGAACGTCCAGTGTTTCAGACGACCATGATAGGATTCCACAATCCACCTCGATTTGGTGATAGTTCTGTCAAGATTTGCTTGGACGTCAGAATGTTGACTTTGACCGGGTTTCAGGTATGACGGCATGCTAGCATTGAGGCCAGAGGCTTCGAGAACTGGTAGGACATCTCTAAAACCTCGGTCAACGACAACGTTGTCGTCTGGTTGTAGCCAAGTAACTAGCTTGTCCATGACTTTTTTTGTAATTGTAGCATCATTTTCGCTGCCAGTGAATGGTCCTACTGTGTCCAGAATGTAGCCATCTGGTAAGGCGATGCTCATGAATTTGAGATAGTTTCTCTTCTTCTGGCCACAGTAGGACATTCTCTGGAGCTTGTGGTCGGAGCTTTTCTGGATATAAATATAGGTGCCATCTAATATGGCAGTGGCTTTATCTCCAAAAAATGCTTCTGAAAAGACAGTATTGTGCCCGAGCAACTGTTCTCTTGTCAAGTGATCCGGACCTAGAAATTGTGGGACTATCGATGTGTCTAATGCCTGTACTATGGAGTGGAAAGTTTTGGACACACTTGACTTGGAAATTCCAAAAAGAGAAGAACACTGACTCCAGGAAATGTCGGTTTTCAGTTTTACCCAGAACAGTAATAGAGCATCGTGTGTAGTCTTGGTATATATACCAGATGAAAGATATGGGGAACAGTGCGAGTGGATTTCGAGGAACTGATCTTTGGACCAACCTGTCCAGGCCATGCATGCCGAGTCATCAAGAGAAGAAAAGCTTATTGTAAACGCAGACTGGTTCTGTGAAAGGACGTGCGACACCTCTAGGAGGTCATTAATGATTTCGGACGATTTTGATGGTAACTGAGATTCCAAGGAACCTCTACCATCAAGGACAACCTCTGTAGACGGATCTAAGTCGTTACCAATAAGGTGAATGGAGCAGACGCGGGATGAGGTGGGACACCACAGTTTGTGTGAATAGATCAGGTGATGTCTTGCACGTTTTGGTAAGACTGATGATTTTGTTCCATTTCTTGCAAAGGTAACAAGACAGAGACAGCATTTTTTGTGTGAAGATGATCCATTCAAAAGATCATGAAGGGTCAGCAACGGCAGGATATGGGACGGGGAGTCGTCTTCTTCCTCTATTTCCTGGTTCTGCTCGGGTTCAGGTTCAGGCTGATTTTTGTTCCGAAGATACTTCATGTAGCACTTCTGGCAAATAAGTGCTTGTTCCTTTGCTGACATCAATCCTTGTTGCACCAGCGTATCTAGGAGCCATTTATATTGTGGACTATTTACATTGCGTGCACTTCTGTTCTTATTGCCACTACGTTTCTTGAAGTATACTTGACACCCTTCTCCAACACATTTACCCTCCATCTTGAAACAATAACGATTGGTTTATGAAGCGTCGATAAAGTAACAAAATAGCAAGCCACCGATGATTGCTGTAAACAGCTAATACTTAGTAGTTTGGTACAATTATGCGAAAATGTGTGATAAATAACGAACAACTAATTACACAAAATAACAAGACAATATAATAAATCACATTCAATACCTCCAAGAAGCGCAGAATTGATTGATTACTTAGAACAAAATAAAGTATTTCATATGGATAATCTATCTATTCGATGTGGCGTGGTCGGCAGGCACAAAGAAAGTGAGACAAGTCAGGGTCCCAACCCTGACAGAGCCACAACGCTTTGGAGATGGGACAATAAAACAAGGAAAGTGAGACAAGAATAGCTAGCGTCGAGTCAATGATTCCGTAAACGTATAGACAAAGACAAGAAGATACGGATAAATGTACAAGGCCACACGATCAGAAAATTCAGAAGAGGACAACTTGAGATAGAACAGTATTCATGTATCAGGGTGTCCTCAGTGTAAATCTTTATATCGATACTGTTTATTTAGTCGTTACACATCATAAAACTGTCATGAAAATATCCGCTCTGATATTCAATATAAAAGTTTGTATATAATAAGCTATATAATAGGGTTTCAGACAAGGTTGTTACTCATTTCCCCTTTTCTTTCAATTTACAACCACATTCAGGCGGCGATATGAGAACGTTCCACCACATGGAATTAGCTGATTTTTGGTACACATATGAAACAAGTAAAGCTCTATCCGATTTTCTGATGGAAATTTGCATCCAAAACTATATAACGGGAGAAAATTGCAATTTTATGGCATTTTTCTTCATAATTGTGTCTCTGCAAGTGCATTTTCATCCGAGAATTTTTTTTTTTATGTTTTATGAATAAACACGATGTTTTGGAAATATTTATCAAAAGAAATTTATACTATGTTGCGAATTACAATTTCGAGATAACCTTCTTTTATTTACGAACTTATGTCTTTGATGCTGAAATTGACAACTTTATAAAAATACATTTTCACTGAAATTATGAAATCTGGGTGTCGGAAAGGTGTAAAATTATTCTTCGGAAAAGAAAAAAACAGTAGTTGAGCTAGATAAGAAATAATACGGGGGCAGGCTCCTATGGAGAATTAACATTACTGGAAACAGGCCCTTTGTAGAGTTTGAACAAATTGTTAATGAACCAAGGTATGTCGTGTTGGAGTTAAGAATTTTAAAATTGATTGTTTTATGATGTCATAAAAACAATGTTTTTGAATTTCTACTATTCTTACCAAAACATTTTACCAGGAATTGTCTGCATTTATGTGCCACCCAACCACTTAGAATTATTTGAATTCATGAAACTAGACTTTCCACTCTAAAAGCAGACTCGGAAAAAACAAAATAATTGATTTCATATAGGATTGTATGATACACAATGGGAATATTTAGAGTTGCTGTAAATTTTGTTGCTAAGTTTGGTTATTCAATGTGATTACTGTTGATGAATATTTGAAAAATACACAAGAGTGTATGCTTTGATAATGATAAGATGATCTTGAGTTTTGTTCTGATGGTAGATAACTCTATTATAAGTCGCATATATAAAATATAGAATGTAGCATATAGCCTTAATATAAACTGAAGTTTTTTTAGATGATTAGATACTTCATTACTGATGATTCCCTATACATTTGTTTGTTTTCAATCCATGTTTACCAGGAGGATGACAAGAAGATGCGTAGCTATGCCGTGATCCCGCCGATGATGCTGGACGCACGTCAGCGGAGTCTTCGTTACCTCAATAACAATGGCCTGATCGAGGATCCCATGGAGGATTTTAAGGAGCGACCAAACATCAACGTATGGACGCCACAGGAAAAGCAGATCTTCAAGGAGAAGTACCTGCAGCACCCCAAAAACTTCACAGTCATACAGCAGTACTTAGAGCGCAAGGTAGGCAAGGAAGAAGGGAATTAGTAAGTTGTTGCCAGGCCAAAGATTAGATATTTTGGGACCTCATCTATATTAAGCAGCATATCTAGGATTATATTCATAAATTATGTTTCTCTCACACTGGAAATCCCCAGTCATATTTGAGGCCTCCCTAGAAAAATCAAAAAGAATTATCGTTCCTAAGGAATTTTTGTTTTTTGTTTGGGGTTTCACGTCTTCACAACAGCTAGGGTCATATGGGGACGGATGTCTAGGGAGACAAAACAGCTAGGGTCATATGGGGACGGGTGTCTAGGGAGACACAACAGCTAGGGTCATATGAGGACGGGTGCCTAGGGAGACACAACAGCTGGGGTCATATGAGGACGGGTGCCTAGGGAGGCACAACAGCTGGGGTTATATGAGGACGGGTGCCTAGGGAGACACAACAGCTGGGGTTATATGAGGACGGGTGCCTAGGGAGCCCCAACAGCTGGGGTCATATGAGGACGGGTGCCTAGGGAGAAACAACAGCTGGGGTCATATGAGGACGGGTGCCTCGGGAGACACAACAGCCAGGGTCATATGAGGACGGGGGCCTAGGGAGACACAACAGCTGGGGTTATATGAGGACGGGTGCCTAGGGAGACACAACAGCTAGGGTCGTATGAAGACAGGGGTCTAGGGAGACACAACAGCTAGGGTCATTGAAGACGTGTGTCTAGGGAGACGCAACAGCCAGGGTCATATGAGGACGGGTGCCTAGGGAGACACAACAGCTAGGGTCATATGAAGACGGGTGACTAGGGAGACACAACAGCTAGGGTCATTGAAGACGTGTGTCTAGGGAGACACAACAGCCAGGGACATATGAGGACGGGTGCCTAGGGAGACACAACAGCTAGGGTCATATGAGGACGGATGTCTAGGGAGACACAACAGCTAGGGTCATATGAGGATGGGTGTCTAGGGAGACACAACAGCTAGGGGCATTGAAGACGTGTGTCTAGGGAGACACAACAGCCGGGGTCATATGAGGACGGGTGCCTAGGGAGAAACAACAGCTGGGGTCATATGAGGACGGGTGCCTAGGGAGACACAACAGCTAGGGTCATATGAAGACGGGTGTCTAGGGAGACACAACAGCTAGGGGCATTGAAGACGTGTGTCTAGGGAGACACAACAGCCGGGGTCATATGAGGACGGGTGCCTAGGGAGGCACAACAGCTGGGGTTATATGAGGACGGGTGCCTAGGGAGACACAACAGCTAGGGTCATATGAGGATGGGTGTCTAGGGAGACACAACAGCTAGGGTCAGATGAGGACGGGTGCCTAAGGAGACACAACAGCTAGGGTCATATGAGGATGGGTGTCTAGGGAGACACAACAGCTAGGGTCATATGAAGACGGGTGACTAGGGAGACACAACAGCTAGGGTCATTGAAGACGTGTGTCTAGGGAGACGCAACAGCCAGGGTCATATGAGGACGGGTGCCTAGGGAGACACAACAGCTGGGGTTATATGAGGACGGGTGCCTAGGGAGACACAACAGCTGGGGTCATATGAGGACGGGTGCCTAGGGAGACACAACAGCCAGGGTCATATGAGGACGTGTGCCTAGGGAGACACAACAGCTGGGGTCATATGAGGACGGGTGACACCACCGGAAAAGAGAAAGTAGATGGAAAAGAAAGTTAGAAGACAGGAAAGATAGGAAACAAAAAAGATTCCATGTGTTTCATAGGGGGTAGTAGATCATAGGGGTAGTAGATCATAGGGGTAGTAGATCATAGGGATAGTAGATCATAGGGAGTAGGGGATCATAGGGGGTAGTAGATCATAGGGAGTAGGGGATCATAGGGGTAGTAGATCATAGGGATAGTAGATCATAGGGGGTAGTAGATCATAGGGAGTAGGGGATCATAGGGGTAGTAGATCATAGAGATAGTAGATCATAGGGGGTAGTAGATCATAGAGATAGTAGATCATAGGGGGTAGTAGATCATAGAGATAGTAGATCATAGGGGGTAGTAGATCATAGGGGGTAGTAGATCACAGGGAGTAGGGGATCATAGGGGTAGTAGATCATAGGGATAGTAGATCATAGGGGGTAGTAGATCATAGGGAGTAGGGGATCATAGGGGTAGTAGATCATAGAGATAGTAGATCATAGGGGGTAGTAGATCATAGAGATAGTAGATCATAGGGGGTAGTAGATCATAGAGATAGTAGATCATAGGGGGTAGTAGATCATAGGGGGTAGTAGATCATAGAGATAGTAGATCATAGGGGGTAGTAGATCATAGAGGTAGTAGATCATAGGGGGTAGTAGATCATAGAGATAGTAGATCATAGGGGGTAGTAGATCATAGGGAGTAGTAGATCACAGGGAGTAGGGGATCATAGGGGTAGTAGATCATAGGGATAGTAGATCATAGGGGGTAGTAGATCATAGGGATAGTAGATCATAGGGGGTAGTAGATCATAGGGGGTAGTAGATCACAGGGAGTAGGGGATCATAGGGGTAGTAGATCATAGGGATAGTAGATCATAGGGGGTAGTAGATCATAGGGGTAGTAGATCATAGGGGGTAGTAGATCATAGGGGTAGTAGATCATAGGGGGTAGTAGATCATAGGGGTAGTAGATCATAGGGGGTAGTAGATCATAGGGGTAGTAGATCATAGGGGGTAGTAGATCATAGGGGTAGTAGATCATAGGGGGTAGTAGATCATGGGGGTAGTAGATCATAGGGGGTAGTAGATCACGGGCGGTAGTAGATCATAGGGGTAGCAGATCATGGGGGTAGTAGATCATAGGCGGTAGTAGATCATAGGGGGTAGTAGATCATAGGGGGTAGTAGATCACAGGGGGTAGTAGATCACAGGCGGTAGTAGATCATAGGGAGTAGATCACAGGCGGTGGTAGATTACAGGGGGTAGTAGATCAAGTTGGGTTTATTCTATATCCTCTTCATAGAAGACAGGAAGGAAACCCCCAATTAGGCAGTGTACCACATTAGTTGCCTCCTATGATCATGCAGTGGGATACATCAAGCCTATTCTGTCCTGAATCTGCGTGGGTAAACATAGGACACGAGTAGGCTAGATCGTCTTGGCTGTTGTGACATATTGGGTTAACATAGGACACGAGTAGGCTAGATCGTCTTGGCTGTTGTGACATATTGGGTTAACATAGGACACGAGTAGGCTAGATTGTCTTGGCTGTTGTGACATATTGGGTTAACATAGGACACGAGTAGGCTAGATTGTCTTGGCTGTTGTGACATATTGGGTTAACATAGGACACGAGTAGGCTAGATTGTCTTGGCTGTTGTGACATATTGGGTTAACATAGGACACGAGTAGGCTAGATTGTCTTGGCTGTTGTGACATATTGGGTTAACATAGGACACGAGTAGGCTAGATTGTCTTGGCTGTTGTGACATATTGGGTTAACATAGGACACGAGTAGGCTAGATTGTCTTGGCTGTTGTGACATATTGGGTTAACATAGGACACGAGTAGGCTAGATTGTCTTGGCTGTTGTGACATATTGGGTTAACATAGGACACGAGTAGGCTAGATTGTCTTGGCTGTTGTGACATATTGGGTTAACATAGGACACGAGTAGGCTAGATTGTCTTGGCTGTTGTGACATATTGGGTTAACATAGGACACGAGTAGGCTAGATTGTCTTGGCTGTTGTGACATATTGGGTTAACATAGGACACGAGTAGGCTAGATCGTCTTGGCTGTTGTGACATATTGGGTTAACATAGGACACGAGTAGGCTAGATTGTCTTGGCTGTTGTGACATATTGTTCTGTTTTGGTATAATATAATGTTTATTTCCCTTTATAGTAGGGAAACATGATCATTTGTTTAACCTGTGTTAACAATTATCAATATCTGGGAAACAAATGATGATGTTTCCCTCCTACAAGGGCAAAACATGTTTATTGTTAATGATGGAATCTAGCTGTGATAGGCTTTATATGTGTAAAACAAATACTTCTATGTTCTCAAATTTATAAAAGTGATAAGTGGCAGTGATTAAGGAAAAGGTAGCTTAGTTGACTCGTGGGAAAGTTCTGTTCTTAGCTGGAAATATTCACGGCTTAGTACGAATATGTGGCGTGTATTTACTATTCCACTGTTTCAGACTGTAGCTGACTGTGTACAGTATTACTATCAGACCAAACGAAGTGAAAACTACAAACAACTTCTTCGCAAGCAGACAGTAAAGAAAACAAAACGGCTTCAGAAGCAACAGGTAAGGATAACATTATGTGAATTGTTGATGCCCCCTGCTGCTTTAATGTTTGGAGGTGGAGGATGCATATAGTGTTACCATCATGTCTGTTTCATTCAGTTCTTTGTCCAACACTTCTGACTTCATTTCTGAACAGATTGTCACCAAATTTATACAAAGGTTAATTATGAGAATGTCTCGCATGAGGGAGGAGTTTGTTTTTCAGGGTTCCAAGATCAATGCCAAGGTCACTTGTTATTTATAGGTCAACCACAAGGCCAAACACAGGTCTCTTTTTTTTGTGATTGTAATTTGTTTTCGTGATAACGATACTTAATCTTGATGATATAATTAATTTCATAAACCATTTCATCGATATTTGAAAAGAGCACCAAGTTTTTGAAGTTCTTGTTATTCCTTATAAATATACAAATGGAACAATGAGTCCTGTACATTGAATCCAATATCTATCTGATCCAATATAATGCTGTGCTCTTAATTTTGCTATTTTTTTCTACATACAAATGTATTAATTTTAACGATCATGTCTGTTCGTAGCCTGCTGCTGCTGCCATAAAGGAGGAACCAAAAGAAGAACTTGAGGAGCCAGCATCGTCCGTACTGTCAATCTCCGGCACAGCCATAGCTCCGCCCCCCGAACCCGTCATCAAGAAGGAAGAGGAAAAAATAGAGGATGATGACACGTCTGATGACAACGAGGTCTCTACATCTGGAGCCGGTGAAGGTATGGGTCACTACTGAACATGATACATGGACAATGTATTAATCTGGAGCCGGTGAAGGTATGGGTCACTACTGAACATGATACATGTACAATGTATTAATCTGGAGCCGGTGAAGGTATGGGTCACTACTGAACATGATACATGTACAATGTATTAATCTGGAGCCGGTGAAGGTATGGGTCACTACTGAACATGATACATGTACAATGTATTAATCTGGAGCCGGTGAAGGTATGGGTCACTACTGAACATGATACATGTACAATGTATTAATCTGGAGCCGGTGAAGGTATGGGTCACTACTGAACATGATACATGTACAATGTATTAATCTGGAGCCGGTGAAGGTATGGGTCACTACTGAACATGATACATGTACAATGTATTAATCTGGAGCCGGTGAAGGTATGGGTCACTACTGAACATGATACATGTACAATGTATTAATCTGGAGCCGGTGAAGGTATGGGTCACTACTGAACATGATACATGTACAATGTATTAATCTGGAGCCGGTGAAGGTATGGGTCACTACTGAACATGATACATGTACAATGTATTAATCTGGAGCCGGTGAAGGTATGGGTCACTACTGAACATGATACATGTACAATGTATTAATCTGGAGCCGGTGAAGGTATGGGTCACTACTGAACATGATACATGTACAATGTATTAATCTGGAGCCGGTGAAGGTATGGGTCACTACTGAACATGATACATGTACAATGTATTAATCTGGAGCTGGTGAAGGTATGGGTCACTACTGAACATGATACATGTACAATGTATTAACAAAAAGCACATTTTATTGTCATTTGGTTATCACACTGATAATACGTCATAAATTTCTCTTCAAAAATTACTTTTTGCATGATAGCTGAATCAAAGATTGTGTTGTGTGGGTGGTGCTAGTCTTATATACAGCTGTGTGTAATTGTTTGCTTTGCTTCAGGTTTTGTCACTCTTAATTCATGAACTGTTTGCTGTCACTGCAAAATGCCCCCTCTTGAAATTTTGTCTCAATGCTGTTTGATGTCATACTTGCATTATGACATCAGATTAACTGACAACTCTGTCTGGGTTTTAAATGTCAAATAATGCAAATAAGGTTTATTTCAGAAAAAACCCATCAAAATTGTGATGGATTAATACAATTTATAACCAATTTTGTGACTTTTTCAGAAATACAATGCCCTATTTAAATTTTCAAGATTATCTTTGAGAACAGTGATTTGATAGAATACAAATCATATTCAATGATGTGTTATTACTCGTTGAATATCTACAATATTCCATGGAATATTGATTTACAATTGTTCATTATTCTAGGTGGGATACATCAGTGTGCAATCTGTACACAGCAGTTGGAGCACTACGGTCTGAGCCGACCTTTGACTCGGGCCAACTGTGAGCTGTATGGTATGACTGAGGCCGATCTCAAGGTGGACATGAGAGTGTGCAGCAGCTGTCGCTGTAAATCTGTTCGTCGTCGTTACACACAGTACGTAAATCAGTAAATGTGTCCGACACATGGCAGGTGTCGCTGTAAATCTGTTTGTCATCGTTACACACAGTGCGTAAATCAGTAAATGTGTCCGACACATGGCAGGTGTCGCTGGAAATCTGTTTGTCGTCGTTACACACAGGACGAGAATCAGTAAATGTGTCCGACACATGGCAGGTGTCGCTGTAAATCTGTTTGTCATCGTTACACACAGTGCGTAAATCAGTAAATGTGTCCGACACATGGCAGGTGTCGCTGTAAATCTGTTTGTCATCGTTACACACAGGATGTGAATCAGTAAATGTGTACGACACATGGCAGGTGTTGCTGTAAATCTGTTTGTCGTCGTTACACACAGGACATGAATCAGTAAATGTGTCCGACACATGGCAGGTGTCGCTGGAAATCTGTTTGTCGTCGTTACACACAGGACGTGAATCAGTAAATGTGTCCGACACATGGGAGCTGTCGCTGTAAATCTGTTTGTCATCGTTACACACAGGACCTGAATCAGTAAATGTGTCCGACACATGGCAGGGGTCGCTGTAAATCTGTTTGTCCTCGTTACACACAGGACGTGAATCAGTAAATGTGTCCGACACATGGCAGGTGTCGCTGGAAATCTGTTTGTCGTCGTTACACACAGGACGAGAATCAGTAAATGTGTCCGACACATGGCAGGGGTCGCTGTAAATCTGTTTGTCCTCGTTACACACAGGACGTGAATCAGTAAATGTGTCCGACACATGGCAGGTGTCGCTGTAAATCTGTTTGTCATCGTTACACACAGGATGTGAATCAGTAAATGTGTCCGACACATGGCAGGTGTCGCTGGAAATCTGTTTGTCGTCGTTACACACAGGACGAGAATCAGTAAATGTGTCCGACACATGGCAGGTGTCGCTGTAAATCTGTTTGTCATCGTTACACACAGGACGTGAAGCAGTAATGTGTCCGACACATGGCAGCTGTCGCTGTAAATCTGTTTGTCGTCGTTACACACAGGATGTGAATCAGTAAATGTGTACGACACATGGCAGGTGTTGCTGTAAATCTGTTTGTCGTCGTAACACACAGGACGCAAATCAGTAAATGTGTCCGACAGTTCCACATTGAGAGTAATTCTATAAATAGACTCTAACACACAGCAGCTGTTGCCTAAAAATTGTTCACTGTCATTACACACAGTATGTAAACCAGTGAATGTGTCTGATGAGATACAGCAGCTGTTGCTGTAAATCTTTATGCCTTTACATTCGATATGTAGTCCTATAAATAACCTCTGATAAACAGTTTACACTGTAAGGCAAACATTAAAAGTGGTCTCATTACACAGGTGAAATCTGGAGGTGGTTGTATGGGTTGGTTTGAAATACACCAACATAACACCTCCAGCACATATACAAACATTACACGCAAAAGCATGTCCTAAGATGCTAAACCAAATAAAACCAAACCGTACCACAATCTTCCCATGTACTTACACTGTGGTACATGTCTGCAGGAAAAAGTAGAAGTGTTGTAACATATTCAAACTATGTGTCTACATCTGTTATAATTTAGATTTCTGACAAAATCTGTAAACAAATTAATACATTTTGAAAGTGTTTACCCGATACTTTGTCATTGTTAAGTGGTTTTGAATTAGTGCAAAAAATACTAAATATCATTACCACTTAAACAGTGCATTTATAAATGTGAACAAATTGTTTTTGTATGATATACATTTTATATATTGTATTATATAATATGACAGGTGTCCAGTTCCAACCTGTAAAACCCCAAAGAGGAAAGTAAAACGTCTGCGACCGCTTCCTCCCAAATGGGCGGACTTGTCAGCAGAGGTGAAGGACCCCATCATCAAAGATCTTCGTAAGTTTGGCTCATTTTACTGATTTAGAATTAGGAAGTTATCAAACTTCTCCGAGGGTCTGGGCCATGAAAAGAAAGTGATTGAGAATATCCGCAAGTGACGGTCGTGATAATGTTTCTGATTTAGTAAGTCTTCAAGTATCTTCATAAGTCTAGCTTTAAAATATTTGCCTCTTAACAATAACGCAATGATATTGTTTCTGTATTTGTAATTATATGGTGCTTCAAGATGAATAAACCATGAACAAATTCGGTAGTTCTGAGTCATTTTAGTGCTGTATTTATAATGTTCTCCAACTCTGTTAATAAGTAAGAAAATGAATGGAAAATGGAATCGGTATATTTGGAACTCGTACACCCTATGGAACAGTGTACTATAGATATATAAATAAATAGTGAATACTTGTCACCTAAGCTAACTTTTTTGAAGCACATCAACGTTAAAGTTTTAACTGCAGGTTATTTAGAAGCTTGTCATTTATTAAATATGTGAACTAGGATGCTGATATTTTGCATAGAGGTTCATGTGGGGTAAAGTATTGATAAAGTGAAGTTAAAATTAAAAAATAATTTCATTTTTTTTTTAGACTTTTGACCTGTTTTGAACTTTACTAACACATCTTTAAAGACGATACAATTTTAAACTGGCAAGCATAGGCAGGCTTTGACACCATTTCTGGTTGTGTACTCCTTTATTGTAATTTATGCGTATGTTATCTTTGTGATTTTTGTTGTGAACAATATAGAGTTGACGGAGGAAATCACGAAGTGTTGTTCAGCGTGTTTCAACAGGATTGCGAGACGCCTCGGCACTAACCCTCAGACTAATGAACCGATTGTTCCACTCGTCCCAGAAACTAACGAAGGTGACTACCATTACAGACTACTCTGGTATTGTCCGATATATTTTAGTTGTCTGTTACTGTTTCAGGCAGTAATTAAATGTTGACTGAAACATTAAATCCCCTTGGTTTTAACAAACCATGAATTCACTTTGAGGTCCAGGTACAAGAATTTTAATGCTTTCACTGAAATAAAAATCCTTTAAAAATAAAACAAAAGTCCTTTTGGTGATTAAGCTCTAATTTTCTGTTTGAGTTTGAAGGAATATTCTGCATTAATTCATAAGTATTTGACTCACAAACTCATATTTCTGTTAAAAAAAATTGTAAAGGGATCTGCTGGGAAAAACGGACTAGAGGAGGTTATTTGGCAGCCTAATATTCTTAACTTATGTTTTATAAACAGCAGAAGTAGTGGAAACATCGAGATGGACTGAGGAAGAAATGGAGGTCGCTAAACAAGGTACCTTACCTATTCTCTCCTTAAAGTAGTTTTTTTTTCCACCAAGAAATCTGTATAAAAGTATTACAAATTTACTGAAACCCTTGCAGTATTTAAATTAGGGCTGTTCCAGAATTTAACTTTGGGGAGGGGTGGGATGCACTTTTTCAGAGACCCACCAACCCATAAATTTTAAAAGTTATTCTATATAAGGAATGGTAGACAGATCTGGGTTTTACCCCACCACCATTAATATAAAAACAATGTAAAAATGTACATTGCCCGTCTGTGATGAGTTCTGATATTTAGTTTTTTTCGCACAAGGATTATGTAATGGTTAAGGTTCATATCACAAATTCCTAAAAGTCCTTAAAGAAGTTGTAAATTCTGTTGCAGGTCTGAGACAACATGGCCGAGACTGGGCAGCCATCGCCTTAATGGTTGCCACAAAAACCGAAGCACAATGTAAAAACTTCTACTTCAACTACAAAAAGAAGTTTAACCTGGAGTCCATTATACAGGAGCACAAAGAGAGGGTGAGTCTGTGTATCATCATTATAGGGTCAGACATAACATACTAGGGTTCGTAGGGAGGGATAGGGGTCATATGTAGTGAGGTGGGATACATTTTGTGTTGTCATTAAGGCTGTATGGTTTGGTAAGTTAGCTGAATCTGGTTTGAGGGGAGTGTTGAGTGTGGGGTGTAGAGTGTCGCTGCTAATGACCCAGGGCTGATTGGTTATCTGGAATGGGTGGTGGAAGTTGTCATCTCAATGTTTTCAGCTATTACAGGTGGTGGGATGTTCCTTGGGGTGTTGGAGGTAAGCTGATGTATTTTACAATTAGGAGTTTCAAGTTAACCAAGGTGTGACAGTTAAGGGTCATGAATGTGTCATGGATGATTGGGATGCCATATGGGACCATTTAGGAGTTATAAGGGGTCAGATGGTTCCTTAATGGTTTAAGATTAAAATCCTTATATAACCTGTCTAATTCAACCTCTGAGTATTCCATCATCCTCTTTAATACAATATCATATTGCTATTCCATTTTCTGAGAAAACTACCAAGCAAGACGTACTATTATGACAGTTGTGTAGAATTATTATCTGAAAAAAAATTGCGATACACGAGAAATGTTTAGCAGGTTAAATATTCCCCTTTCATCAGTAAAGTTTGTAGCTGCTCTGCTAAATGGTATTTACTATGTATGCTAATTTGTTATTATTAGGAGACAAGATAAACATACCATTGTTATGGTGGGCCAAAAGGGCCAAACTTAGACTACAGTGAAGATGACCTTGTATACTGACGTATAATAGACCAAAGGGTATAAAGTCAGACTACAGTGAAGATGACCTTGTATACTGAAGTATAATAGACCAAAGGGTATAAAGTCAGACTACAGTGAAGATGACCTTGTATACTGACGTATAATAGACCAAAGGGTATAAAGTCAGACTACAGTGAAGATGACCTTGTATACTGAAGTATAATAGACCAAAGGGTATAAAGTCAGGACAGTTTGGTGGTATTAAGGGGCTAGGGGTAATGACTCATCAGATTTACACCATTCACTGTCTGGGTATCAGAATATATTATGTATTACTATAAACTGTATATCAAAGGCTATTAGGGGTGAGGTATGGACTATTAAGAATATATCTTGATCAAGCTAGCAGTAAGTGATATGAGGGTGATTGTATCCATGTTTATTGCTTGGTGTATAACAGATTATTTGTGGAAACTCCACTCCTCTGTGTTCGTGGTGGTGCAGGGGGAAGTAAGAAAAGGAACTTAGATACCATGTCTGTCCTAAACAATCAGCTATAATGAGAGACTTGGCATGCCACGCGAAGACCAGTTGTCAGTACATTTACGAAATGATTTTATTCAAAAAATGAAAAATCATGTATACAGTATAAAATAGTTCTTTTTTGAAAGGATTGAGGAAAGCATCTATGAAATTTTGTGGTCTTTATCATAACTGACAATTTTTGTCAAGTTCAAATTGAACAACTAAACTTTATTCCAGCATTAGATGTAGGAATTTTTTCACCCCATGTGTGTGTGTGTGTGTTATTTACAGCACTTTTTGCATTTTTTTTTTGTCAATGGTACTACATGTACTGGAGGAGACTATTGATTTGTCAATGGCACTACATGTACTTTAGGAGACTATTGATTTGTCAATGGCACTACATGTACTGGAGGAGACTATTGATTTGTCAATGGCACTACATGTACTGGAGGAGACTATTGATTTGTCAATGGTACTACATGTACTGGAGGGGACTATTGATTTGTCAATGGTACTACATGTACTGGAGGGGACTATTGATTTGTCAATGGTACTACATGTACTGGAGGGGACTATTGATTTGTCAATGGTACTACATGTACTGGAGGGGACTATTGATTTGTCAATGGTACTACATGTACTGGAGGGGACTATTGATTTGTCAATGGTACTACATGTACTGGAGGGGACTATTGATTTGTCAATGGTACTACATGTACTGGAGGGGACTATTGATTTGTCAATGGTACTACATGTACTGGAGGGGACTATTGATTTGTCAATGGTACTACATGTACTGGAGGGGACTATTGATTTGTCAATGGTACTACATGTACTGGAGGGGACTATTGATTTGTCAATGGTACTACATGTACTGGAGGGGACTATTGATTTGTCAATGGTACTACATGTACTGGAGGGGACTATTGATTTGTCAATGGTACTACATGTACTGGAGGGGACTATTGATTTGTCAATGGTACTACATGTACTGGAGGGGACTATTGATTTGTCAATGGTACTACATGTACTGGAGGGGACTATTGATTTGTCAATGGTACTACATGTACTGGAGGGGACTATTGATTTGTCAATGGTACTACATGTACTGGAGGGGACTATTGATTTGTCAATGGTACTACATGTACTGGAGGGGACTATTGATTTGTCAATGGTACTACATGTACTGGAGGGGACTATTGATTTGTCAATGGTACTACATGTACTGGAGGGGACTATTGATTTGTCAATGGTACTACATGTCAATGTCACTACATGTACTGGAGGAGACTATTGATTTGTCAATGGTACTACATGTACTGGAGGGCACTATTGATTTGCTCTTCATCTGCTGACTTCGCATCACTTTATCCAGGGCAAATCTAATATACACTCTAACCTACAAATGCCAATTTTTGTTTGCGAGTACCCATCGGGATAGCAGAGTAACGAGTACTGAAAAAGGGTCGTGTGCCCAACTATGTGCAGAGTTATGCCCCTCTGTTTATGTAACTTTGTTTAATTCATGATATCTTCTGCAAGGCCACCTACAGTTACCAAATGTTGTATGTATGTACCTTTTGGGATTGCAGATTGTTCTATACAAAAGTCCCTTCTTCTACGCTATATGCAGAGTTATGGCCCTTTCTTTGCTGTATGTAAATTTAAATGGGGGCATTTTCATACTTTCCGTTATCTACAATGGACATATTTTTGTTGTCATTACCCCCTTAGTATGGTAGAGTGGCCCACTTCAAACTTAGGTCTTGTGTCCTTAGTTTATTTATTTTATTCCATACCATTTGTGTGGAGGTGGGAACTATGGATTGCATGCGATACTGTAACTTGTTTTATATTATTTAGGGGTTCTCATGGTTTCTTATTTGTATTGTAAGTGTCTTGCGATGTTTGTTAGTACTACACAAGCTCCCTTGTATAATATATTATAATCTGTAACGCTCTTCATCCTTCACTGGATACTGATAAAGTCATTAGTCATTTTACATTTCTCATCAGTTCATGCTAAAAAAACATTGTTTGTTTGCCCTTATTTAACTCTACCTTTATTTTTTTGGATTGTTAGATGAACCCTGTTATTTTACTGTCCTCTCATCTATTAAAAACTTAATTTCAAATCTATAAGAATGAAAACTTCAGTAATGTCATGTTAAAATAAGAGGTTCCTCAAAAAGTTACAAAATTCAAGAGTTCTACCACTCAGGTAGCGCTTTTAAGGGCAAAACAACTTTTTTATTTTTTTTCCTGTTGTCATGACTTTTTCAAATTTCTATTTCATTCATCATTGTTTCATTGATCATCTCCATTTTCTCTCCCTGTTTTGCCCCCCAAATAGCAAGAAGATGCTAAACTAAAGGTAAGGTGCTATTATATCAGTGTAGTATTGTATTATTGTGATCTTAGTGCAGTTAGTACTGATTGTAGTACATTTAGTGCATTAATGTGACTAATAACATATTCTGTACCTAGTGTAATTTAGATTTGTTAGAAGCGTAACAAGTAGAACAATAACAGTTATCTTTAAAACCGTTAGAACCGTACCAATTATATTGCTAAATGTTGGTACTATACCAATTGCCTTTAGAACAATGAAAACTGTAATAGTTAAATAGTAATCTAAATCATGATGTCCGTCTGTCTTTCTGTCTGTCTGTCCACACTTTCTGAAATTTGGTTTGGTAATGCACTGTGATATGTAGATGTGCAATAGGAGTTCAACCCTTTCACCCCTAGGTACCTTTAGAAGACTCTACCATGCATTTATTTGGATGAGTCCATCATGGTCTTCGATAGTGAAAGGGTTAAAATATTTCTGAGGTCAAGGTCACTGTTACTAAAGATAGACTATGGGAGGGTACAGCCCATATCTCAAAATCCAAAAGACTTCACCTTTTTTAAATTTGACATGTTGATACAATATGATGTAGATGTGCAATAAGGGTTTGAAAAGATTCTAAGGTCAAGGTCACTTACTAAAAAGACAATGGAGTAGAGTCCTTGTGGGAAACAAGAAACATCAATCATCTTGATATTTGACATGGTGAAACACTGATATGTATATGTGCAATAGGGGTTTGAAAAGGTCAAGGTAACTGTTACTAAAAATAGATTATGGTCAGGCACATGGGGAGTGTCCTTTCTGACCTGTCAGGGTTCTGGTTACCTTTGGAACTATAACACTTACCTATAGAATTGTTAAAACATAAGTAATTGTTTTGGAATCATAGCAATAACATTTAGAGACAACAGTTCACACAGGAACTTTAGAAGTGTAAAACTTATCTTTTGAATGGTAGTAAGACGTTTTTGTTCACCCAATGTATTCAGAATATCAACAGAAGACTTGGTCAGAAACAAGGTAACAGTCATGATAGGGAGGTCGAACAAGTCAGAAACAAGGTAACAGTCATGATAGGGAGGTCGAACAAGTCAGAAACAAGACAACAGTCATGATAGGGAGGTCGAACAAGTCAGAAACAAGGTAACTGTCATGATAGGGAGGTCGAACAAGTCAGAAACAAGATAACAGTCATGATAGGGAGGTCGAACAAGTCAGAAACAAGATAACAGTCATGATAGGGAGGTCGAACAAGTCAGAAACAAGATAACAGTCATGATAGGGAGGTCGAACAAGTCAGAAACAAGATAACAGTCATGATAGGGAGGTCGAACAAGTCAGAAACAAGATAACAGTCATGATAGGGAGGTCGAACAAGTCAGAAACAAGATAACAGTCATGATAGGGAGGTCGAACAAGTCAGAAACAAGATAACAGTCATGATAGGGAGGTCGAACAAGTCAGAAACAAGATAACAGTCATGATAGGGAGGTCGAACAAGTCAGAAACAAGATAACAGTCATGATAGGGAGGTCGAACAAGTCAGAAACAAGATAACAGTCATGATAGGGAGGTCGAACAAGTCAGAAACAAGATAACAGTCATGATAGGGAGGTCGAACAAGTCAGAAACAAGATAACAGTCATGATAGGGAGGTCGAACAAGTCAGAAACAAGATAACAGTCATGATAGGGAGGTCGAACAAGTCAGAAACAAGATAACAGTCATGATAGGGAGGTCGAACAAGTCAGAAACAAGATAACAGTCATGATAGGGAGGTCGAACAAGTCAGAAACAAGATAACAGTCATGATAGGGAGGTCGAACAAGTCAGAAACAAGATAACAGTCATGATAGGGAGGTCGAACAAGTCAGAAACAAGATAACAGTCATGATAGGGAGGTCGAACAAGTCAGAAACAAGATAACAGTCATGATAGGGAGGTCGAACAAGTCAGAAACAAGATAACAGTCATGATAGGGAGGTCGAACAAGTCAGAAACAAGATAACAGTCATGATAGGGAGGTCGAACAAGTCAGAAACAAGATAACAGTCATGATAGGGAGGTCAAACAAGTCAGAAACAAGATAACAGTCATGATAGGGAGGTCGAACAAGTCAGAAACAAGATAACAGTCATGATAGGGAGGTCGAACAAGTCAGAAACAAGATAACAGTCATGATAGGGAGGTCGAACAAGTCAGAAACAAGATAACAGTCATGATAGGGAGGTCGAACAAGTCAGAAACAAGATAACAGTCATGATAGGGAGGTCGAACAAGTCAGAAACAAGATAACAGTCATGATAGGGAGGTCGAACAAGTCAGAAACAAGATAACAGTCATGATAGGGAGGTCGAACAAGTCAGAAACAAGATAACAGTCATGATAGGGAGGTCGAACAAGTCAGAAACAAGATAACAGTCATGATAGGGAGGTCGAACAAGTCAGAAACAAGATAACAGTCATGATAGGGAGGTCGAACAAGTCAGAAACAAGATAACAGTCATGATAGGGAGGTCGAACAAGTCAGAAACAAGATAACAGTCATGATAGGGAGGTCGAACAAGTCAGAAACAAGATAACAGTCATGATAGGGAGGTCGAACAAGTCAGAAACAAGATAACAGTCATGATAGGGAGGTCGAACAAGTCAGAAACAAGATAACAGTCATGATAGGGAGGTCGAACAAGTCAGAAACAAGATAACAGTCATGATAGGGAGGTCGAACAAGTCAGAAACAAGATAACAGTCATGATAGGGAGGTCGAACAAGTCAGAAACAAGATAACAGTCATGATAGGGAGGTCGAACAAGTCAGAAACAAGATAACAGTCATGATAGGGAGGTCGAACAAGTCAGAAACAAGATAACAGTCATGATAGGGAGGTCGAACAAGTCAGAAACAAGATAACAGTCATGATAGGGAGGTCGAACAAGTCAGAAACAAGATAACAGTCATGATAGGGAGGTCGAACAAGTCAGAAACAAGATAACAGTCATGATAGGGAGGTCGAACAAGTCAGAAACAAGATAACAGTCATGATAGGGAGGTCGAACAAGTCAGAAACAAGATAACAGTCATGATAGGGAGGTCGAACAAGTCAGAAACAAGATAACAGTCATGATAGGGAGGTCGAACAAGTCAGAAACAAGATAACAGTCATGATAGGGAGGTCGAACAAGTCAGAAACAAGATAACAGTCATGATAGGGAGGTCGAACAAGTCAGAAACAAGACAACAGTCATGATAGGGAGGTCGAACAAGTCAGAAACAAGACAACAGTCATGATAGGGAGGTCGAACAAGTTAGGAACAAGATAACAGTCATGATAGGGAGGTCGAACAAGACAGATACAAGGTAACAGTCATGATAGGGAGGTAGAACAAGTCAGAAACAAGGTAACTGTCATGATAGGGAGGTAGAACAAAGATTAACTGTGTATTAGGTAACCATTGTTCATGGGTCTATTAACTGTACACATCTTGGCAAGGTAAAACCTGAGAACGCTTTGATTGACAGTAGACTGGAATGAAACTGTTGGTTATCTTACACCCATTAAGATGGAATGAAACTGTTGGTTATCTTACACCCATTAAGATGGAATGAAACTGTTGGTTATCTTACACCCATTAAGATGGAATGAAACTGTTGGTTATCTTACACCCATTAAGATGGAATGAAACTGTTGGTTATCTTACACCCGTTAAGATGGAATTTTAGAGCATATCACAATGTGGTGTTGTTGCTTCATAACATTCTGTTTGATATGCTATGTATTCATTGTTAGAGCATACCTACATGAACTTGTCAGTGAGCATACCTACATGAACTTGTCAGTGATGTTTAAACATATTGCAAAGTTTCCTTTAGGACATGCTTTCTCTGTTGAAAGCTTTATCAATGCTTACACTGGTAAACAAAACTAATTTCCTGATATTTCGGAACCAATTTCTCACTGTTGGTTTTGATTGGATGTCATTTACCTTAAGGCTGTATCCTATCTTGTTACGAAATGCACCTCCTGCCTAAAAGAGTTCTACACTTTTATTCAAAAAGTGGTAATGAACTATTTTTAACACACATTTTAAATATTTACACAGAAATACATGCATTGATGATACTGAAGTAACTCATACAAAACGTATAACTTTAAAGGTAGCCAACAGCCATAAGAATTGATTTGAATGACTCATCTTTCACAAAACTGATGAGGAACATCAATTAGAAATGAGATTATCCAATTTATAACAGGCACAGGTTAAGGTTATTCCCATAACTATTGCTTTTGTAAATTAAAAGAATCACAAATTAGTCTTTGGAGCACAACTGCACAAATAAATATTAACAAAAATTAAAGAGATTCTCGGAGATCTAATATTGTCTAGCTGCATAAACTACAGAGCCACATTCTGGCCCTAATTTCTCGGGTAAGAAAATCCTCAAACCATTCCAAAGTTTGTCTGAATTTAGGGTTAACCTTTGGACTTCCTTTAATATATGACTATAAAAAATATATTCTTTTAATTACTTTTTTTGCTTTATGAAAAAAATATAAAATATAAATGATAATTGAGATAGTCTTTAAAATTTTACTACTAAATAATTTGGAAATAAAAAGATTGGAAGTGAACTCAAAATAAGAAATTTAAGAAGATTAAAATGTCAGTTTGAGAAAAGTAACTTTGACCTTGTTTTAATTTTTCAAGGAATCTTGGCCTGGACATCATTGCTTAGAATTTAGATTTCTCTCATATACATCACATACAAGATAGATTTATTATTTATTTTTAGCACAGTCTTCTGCTGTTGTCTTCCTTTTAAAGTCAGACATTATTAGCTCACCTGGTCCGAAGGACATGGCGCAGCGTCCGTCGTCCGTCGTCAACTTTTTCTTTTAAACCTATCTCCTCCTAAACGCCAAATAGGGTTTCAACCAAATTTAGTCTGAAGCATCACTAGGGAAGGGCAATCATTTTTAGCTTACCTGGCACGAAGTGCCAAGTGAGCTTATGCCGTGGCGCGGTGTCCGTCGTCCGTCCGTCGTCCGTCCGTCCGTCCTCGTCCGTCAACTTTTCCTTTAAACAACTTCTTCTGAAGAACGGACAGGCCTAGAGTCATGATATTTGGCTGAAAGCTTCGTTGGTAGGAGCCCTACAAAGTTTGAGAACGAAAATGACCTTGACCTGTTTTCAAGGTCACAGGGGTCAAATATGTCAAA
>NW_018408589.1:234658-280005 GCF_002113885.1 Mizuhopecten yessoensis
ATAAGATTTGGCTGGTAGCTTTTTGGAAAAGAGCTAACCAATTTGAGAAGGAAAATGACATTGACCTACTTACAAGATCACAGGGAAAAATATGTCAGCAACTTCTGAAGAAGAATCAAAAAGCATAGAATCTTATAATAATATTTTGCTGGTAGTTTCAACAGATGGAGCCAACAAAGTTTGCGAGGGAAATATTTTTAGTGCAATATAATTTTTAATGAGAATATTTTGCTATGACTGCTTAAATATTCAGGTGAGCGATACAGGCCCTCTTGGGCCTCTTGTTTAAAATTGCTGCGGTCCTAAGAAATGGTACAGCTAGCTTATCATATTCTATGGTGTAGTTTTCATACATTGTTAAAAATTAGTTTCTAGGTTTATAAAAGCTTACAGTTGAATGAAAATTAAAGTATTGTCTAATTACACCCTGTAATATGTCACATATTACTTATTTCAAAATCTGTTAACATGGCAACTCAATGGAGGCCCCTGATTAGTTGAAAGTCAGATATTGTGGTCCCAGTTGGGTTAGAACACAGATCTTGTCTGGCTTTGAAGAAATTTCATATAAAGATGTACTAATGCATTCAGCTGTAATGACTTAAATATAAAACCAGGTGAGCGATACAGGTCCAATGGACCTCTTGTTTGTGTGGACCATTTAATCTGTATGCAATTTTTTCTAGAACTTTTTGATAAACTTTCTACAATATTACAAGATAAATTTGATATATTTTCAATTGATACACGAAACTGGAAGAGAAAGTTTAGAAGCATCATACAAGTGAAAATGAGCAATTTATCTTCCAGAAAAAAATAGTGTCAGTAAATTATTTGTTACTGCAGCATGTGTAATGCTTCGCAATCAGTTACTATGGTGACAAACCTACAGTTAACATATCATAGCAACCATAATCAAACTGGTTACCAATATATCCCTAAACACTATGACAGTAATCATGGTTACAATACCTTGGTAATCAAGTTGGAAATGGTTACCAATATAAATACGAACACACTGACATTTACCAGATAAAATCACCATAGCAACAAACATGCAAATGGCAACCAGTGTAATTGTTAACACACTGACAGTAACCAGGTAAAAACCAAACCTGGTTACCAATGTAACCATAACCACACTGACAGTAACCAGGGTAACAGTAACCATAGTGATTTTGTTACCATTAATAGTAGTTACCGTGGTAGCTGATATAAAAGTAACGGTATCAGCAATAATAGTACCTTGGTAAACAGTAATCATTGTTTTACATGTATTATAGACATGGTTACCAATAGTAACAGTTACCATGGTAACTATAACGAGTGTAAAAGTAACCACACTAATACTAATATGCTTAACAATAACCCTGCTGACATTGTTCCCAGTGACAGTTACCCAGTGACCAATGTAACTCATCACAATTATAGCCACCAGGGTAACAGTTAGCACAGTGAATTTGTGAATCTCTGATTGACCATAAGAGATGGTCCAAGATGAACTTTCTAAGCAACATATTGTACAAATGATCATTTGACATGATGTTAGCTTCCTTTGAAAGCTTGGTGTGTATTATACAAGACCTCAATGTCTTTTTCTTCATCATCAGGAAGGTGATAAGAGGACCACCTCCATCTGTGAGAGCATGGCGTCGACTGTGACTGCAGAGTCAGGGGGTGAAGAAGACGAGATCTCTGATATTGACTCGGATACAGCGAGCGCGCCCAGCCCCACTCCATGCGCAGAGGAAGGTAAAGCCAACTTACCAACAATCACAAATTTCAGGCTCCATATTTATGAATTATTTATTTTCTTCAATATCTTGATCTTGAACTCCCAATAGAAGCACTGCCAAACCAAGAAAAATTGACCCAGGTAAAGAATATCTGTGGAACTGGTCTCAGTAGGCTTAGTCTGCACTGTCTGGCCTGGTCGTCTTGACCTTTTATCTTCTATGTGTTAATACATTGTCTTTGACAAATTGTGAGACCAAGTTTTGTAATTCTAGACTAAGTGGTCTGATTGTCAGATTTAGTTGTGTGATTACTCAGCTCTAAGTACTAGCTGAAAACTCACGATCAGTGTGCTAGCTCTAAGTACTAGCTGAAAACTCACGATCAGTGTGCCAGCTCTAAATACTAGCTGAAAACTCACGATCGGTGTGCCAATATCATTGATGTGTTCATTGTCGTGTGATAAAATTTTATGCTCAAATTCATTTGTCAGCAGGTACCCTGAAGGATAGGATGGTAAAACCTGACGTTAGCATGGAGTCCACCAACGAGGCGCAGCCGTCACAGCCTCTTGGCCTGTCACAGAATAACCTGACCTCTATTAAACCACTGAGCACGTCCCAGGGCAGTCTACGCAGCATTGACAATGACAGCAGTGCCACAATGAGTGCCGACGAGGCACCGCCGACGTCTGGAAGTGGAGTCAGTCACGGAGTGTCCACTGATGCCAGAGACACATTCAGCCCGCGAACATCTGGTATCCCGGCGACCAGATTGAACTTGGCACACCAACACCCTGTTGTATCGTCTCACATGCCACATTCCACTGGCGTGCATCCTGGCTCTGTGCCACCGCATGCAGCTCCGATGCATCCACAGCATTCTCAACACCAGGGGGCACCGGCACCGCATTCACAACCTGGCATTCCTGGGTCGCAAATGATGGTATCAATGGGCCATGCGCAGGGCCCCTCAGGAGTTCCCTTCACTCAAGGTGGAATTCCTCCTTATCACTATTCGACTAAGGGGGGCTCCATAACCCAAGGGCGCCCAATCACTCAACTCGTATCAGCCCCGGTGGGACCTGGGGACAGAGAGAGTGATCGGCGTCCCCAAGATGTTCCTATTATCAAAGAATCTCCCCCATCAGGGCCCCCTCAGCCACAGTCTGGGAGCCAACAAATGATGCCGGAGTTAAGAAACAAACAATTCCTGCAGAATTTGCTGATGCCTCAGGACCAAGGGTCCCACAGCCGACCATCAAGTACATTGTCAGAGCCTGGCCTGATGCCGCCCTCCGCCCCTTCCCATCGCAGTCTCTCCCCAAGTGCGGACAGGCGTGGCCCCAAACCTGCATGTGTTCGTGATCTGATCAACTCGGCTATAGAGAGGAACCTGGGACATCCACGCTCCTCTCATCAGGACTCTCCCCATCCTGAGAAACGTATGTATCTTTAGAACCTGGAATTGTATGGTGTTATTCTATGATCTCTACTGTAATGGTTGTCTATTGGTCCTGGGATAGCTGCTCACTTCTGCCCTATCTAACAACCAACGGACCACTAATAGAACAAAGAATAAATACAACTTTGTTGATTTCAGTAAAACATGCACATTTAGGCCAAACAAAATATATATTGTGTTCTTGATCAACAATGGCCAAGAAAGTGAGAAAGTGCAAGTAAAAGCACTGATAATTATTTGTTTGGCTTTATGTTGAATTGTTAGTTGTTTTCGATCCCTGCAATGAATTGCCTCCAAGCTCTATGATGATTTCAAGCTGTGATATATTGCTTTATTCTAAGTCTCCTGGGGTTTAGGTGATTTCTGTTTTCAAGGGAGATTACTCTAACACATTGGTGGAATTATGTAGGAAGCATATATCCTTAAGGGAAATTACTCCTGCACAAATATATTACAGATATACTGTGTAAGCTAGTTTATACCCTTAAGAGAGGTAACTCTAAACAAATCGGAGGCAGGCATACTGTGTAAGATAACACATGTCCTTAACTGAAAAGTCAAAATGATGTTGTTGTTTTTTTTTGTTTTTTTTTACCTGAGCAGGTCCAGCTTCATCTGAACCAGTGTATAGTCCTCAGCTTCTCAACACCATGCAGCCACAGTATATAATACAGGACCTCCGAAAGGACAAGCCTGAGCAGTCTGTGTCACCCGCCTACTCAGGTCGCAATTCTCTGTCTCCATACCACACTATGGCACGGCAACTCGAAAAGGAGGCAGACATGCGTGAAACCAGAGATATGCCGCAGGATTTATCCAAAGGACCTCATGGTTACCGTGGCAATCCAAGAGATTTGGATCCACGTTCTTCTGGCCATTCTGAATTTCGACGACATGGTGAAGACAATGTTCCAAGACAACCAGCTCCTCCTCCTGCACATTCGCAGCGTCCAGTGTTGTATCCTCCGACAGAAATTCCTGGGCGACAGACTGCTGAGGGACACAAGTCCCCTAGTCCCTACCCTCATGATCGACAGAGTTCCCCTGCCTTGAGGCACCTATCACCTAGCACCTCCCCCTATGCCCATGTGCCCCCTGGACTGGACCCTCACCGTGCAGCCCAGCCTAACAGACAGGGGGTTATTCCACCTCCACCTCCTTTAATCAACAAGGGGCCTTCTCCAAAGCTGCCCAAGTCTCCACCCACTAGTGTCCACCCATCAGCCCTGGTTGGCATGCATCATGGTTCTATCACACATGGGACACCTGGTTCAATCACTCGTGGCACTCCTATAGTGTCCATGCAACAGGGCATGCCTGCAACCAGCCACCCAAATAGTAGCAGAGTGATGGCTGTCGGCCGTGCTTCACACACTGACAGTCGCCACCAGCAGCAAGTAAGGGCGGTGGGATCCATCACATCGGGCACACCTATCAACAGGGAATCTTCAGCAGGGAGAGGTGGTCCCCAGGGAGGGGATCCCAGGATGTACGACCCCAGATTTCCCCAGGCCATGTATGATCCTAGGATGTTGGTGTCAGAGCGAATGCGTATGTTCCCACAGGGAATTCCCTATCCATTCCAACAGCCAACTGAGCAACAGACTATGAGCAAGCAGATCAATGTTGATTTCATGACTGCTCAACAGATGCAGGCGCAGCGGCATGCTCCTGGGAAGGAGAGGGAGGGGCCTGCTTCCCCTCGTGGAGGCTCCAAAGAGCCAGTACGCCAGCATCAACCCCTCATCCCCGTTCATCCTGGATACCAACAAGGCCTGATGTATGTTCACCAGCCTCCAACACCTATGTCAGACCGCCAAGGAAATACACATTCCTCCCCACACCCTTCATCTCATGGAACTCCCTCGCCCCATGATGAAAATCTCTCACCTGGCTGGTCCCGTTCACAGATTTCAGGACACAGTCACAGCCCCAATATAGCACCAGCAATTCGTAGCATCACTGCAGGAACAGGAAGGCCAAGCGTCATCACGGATATAACTAGTCGACAGGAAGCATATATAGAGGGCCAACCTATGATGAGATCACAGGCCATATCACCACGACAGTATCCAGAAGGTCCTTTCCAAAACCATCCACCAATAATGGGGCATCGCCATGGTGCACTGCCAGCCCAGTCAGAATACAGTACAGTACCAGGTCGTGGACAGTACCAGGAGGAAAGGCACAGGCATGTGCAGGAGCAACGCATTCGTGGGTTCAATATGGAAGAGCAGATTCGCAAGGAAATTATGGAAAGTCAACGAAAGGAGGAGAAGAATGACGATGTCGTCATGACATCAAAGTCTGAGTCATCTCGTAGCCCAGCTTCAATGCAGTCCCAGTCCTCCAAGCCGAATATTCCTACCGACCTGTTCAAGGCATTTGTGTCTGACCAAGCACAGTCCACCGCAACACGAGACAGTCCACGTGGACCCTCGGCTCTCACAGCTGCTAATCTCATAGATGCCATTATTATTCACCAGATCAATCAATCGATAGATGAGCCTGACAGCAAAATCCCCAAGCAGGAAGTTCAGTCGGCAGGTGGTCCCCACTCAAGTCAACTTGCCCCAGAACCAGTAGACACGGCACCAGCAATGACTCCCCTTCAGGACCAAAAGTCTCCAACTCAAATGCACGGAAAAAAGAAGTGGGTCATCGAATCTCAGTCAGGCTCCACCCCACGGGCAACCCCTCCAACCCCCACCAGTACTGGGAGTGCCCCGCAGATGCCGACCCCGCCAGGAGAGAGGCGCTCGCAAGGAATGGCGATGTCCCCTGGGGCTGCTGACGGGAACCGGGGACAGGATAAGTCCCCCTCAGGAATGTCAACAGGAGGCAACAAACCAGGCATGACCCTGGGAGAACACATCAACTCTATCATACTCAGTGACTACAATACAAGACCAGTCAACAACAAGAATGGTGTACTCAGTCAGCTTGGAGGTAGGTACAACCAGGCTTGAAACTTATTTAGCTTGTTCATTTAGAAACTCCAATAACCTTGAGCAGGAAACTTGTAGGTAAAATGTAGTTATCATTATTTGGTCCAGTAACTTGTATATTATGATGAAAAAAATTAAAGCAAGCCAGAAATATAAATCAATGATTCAGATGAGTTAGATTCATTTAAACCTTAACAACAGTGTAGAAATGGTTGGATTAATGGGGAATCTTAATCTGTCCATCACATTATTGTTTAGGGGGACTAATAGAATCTTCTCCTACCTTGAGGGTGTGACAGAGAAATCTCTAACCCAAGGCTCTGCTGAGGGTTAGACAACCAAACAAATCACCCCGAGGGTTGGAGATTTCTCTGTAACACCCTCAAGGTAGGGGATGCTTATTTTTCTCCCATCCTATTATTTCAGTCACAACTCCACCGACAGTAGTGTAAACAAAAACACATGTGGGGTATGAATATTGTCATTCACTTTTGATGAGGTCACAATTGAACCCGTGCTAATCGGCACGAGGCTATCTCCCCCTAGGGGGTAACAAGCTGATCTTTCCCGACTAAAACGGGAGACACCTGTGAAGGATGGGAGAACACTGGATGAATGGTGGCAAAATTAGAAGGCTTCACTGTAATCCAAGTATATCATCTTCTGGACACTTATATAGAACTCTTAACACAGTAAAACCTATTTAATCTGACACCTTGTAGGATGTATTATACGGGTCTAATTAGACAGGGTGTTGGACTACTCATGTTCCTGGTTTATTTGCGTGAGAGTTAAATTCATCATCATCTTTATTAGTGTTTCACTTCATGCACACACTCAGCTGTTCATCTGTTGTACGTTCCAGCCCTTAACAACAACACTCCCCCAGACAGCCAGCAGGAACGAAACAATCCCTCACCGATGTCGACTCACTCCCAGTCTGATACGTCTTCCACAGTGTCTGCGGACTCCACACGCTCAAGAAGCTTTTCCCACGGGACGACGCCCCCTCAGAGTGGTTACAGCAGTCATGGGACCACTCCACCTCAAAGTGGCTACGGTGGGCACGGGCATAAGTGGAAGAAAGCACAAATACAGGTTTGTTTTAGCTATCCATTATGTAGTTTCTATGAATAAAATAAATGGTGAAATTGTAAGCTAAGTATACACTACATTACTGCGAAATGCATCTCCTTTCATCATTCACAAAAGAGTCCCACTTGATCATTCACAAAAGAGTTCCACTTGATCATTCACAAAAGAGTTCCTTTCAACATTAACAAGAGTTCCATTTCATCTTCATATCATTAATTGATCGATCAATTGATTGGGTTTACATCTGCTTCACTACGGAGTAGTTCGGTTATCCAGCAGATGACTTCATATTATGAACCAATCCTCTGCTTTTATAGGAGGCTGAGAGAGAGATGGCCAGCAGCTCTGGTCAGACAGACGCCTCGCAACCAATGTCTACTGGAGCTCCTCATGGGGAGGACCGGTCAACGCACCCACCAGATATCACCCCAGAGTCAACAGAGCGGAAACATCACACGCCTGACCAGTCACATTCACCACGGCTACGTTCTCCTCATATCAGTAGTCTCTCGGACCCCAAATCTCCCATGGGTAAGTTACTCAAAAGAGTCTAATACTGTGTAAAACTAAAATCTCCCATGGGTAAGTTACTCAAAAGGGACTGATACTGTGTAAACCTGAAATCTCCCATGGGTAAGTCATACAAAAGGGACTGATACTGTGTAAATCTGAAATCTCCCATGGGTAAGTCATACAAAAGGGACTGGTACTGTGTAAACCTGAAATCTCCCATGGGTAAGTCATACAAAAGGGACTGATACTGTGTAAACCTGAAATCTCCCATGGGTAAGTCATACAAAGGGGACTGATACTGTGTAAACCTGAAATCTCCCATGTGTAAGTCACCTGAAATCTCCCATGGGTAAGTCATACAAAAGGGACTGATACTGTGTAAACCTGAAATCTCCCATGGGTAAGTCATACAAAGGGGACTGATACTGTGTAAACCTGAAATCTCCCATGGGTAAGTCACCTGAAATCTCCCATGGGTAAGCAGGGAGCTGATTCACTGTACTATTAGTCATGATTACTGTTATGTTCATACTTTTCTGGTACATTACTGGAAATAATAATACCTCCTGCAAACAAAGTTTTGGGGTATATAGGAATCATGCTGTCAGTCTGTCTCTCCGTCAGTCTGCCTCTCTGTCCGTCTTTCTCTCCATCTCTCCGTCAGTCTGTCTCTCTGTCTGTCTGTCCCTCCGTCTGTCAATGAAACTTTTAGGCACAACTCCTCCTTAATTGTTTATTGGAGTTTTGGCACAGAGAAAGTACATCATGCGTAGATGTGTATGAAGAAAGGAATTTGCGATTTGGCTATTTTCCCTGGAGTTATGGCCCTTGAAACTTTAACCTCTGCTCCAGAAACCTTGTAAGCACAACTCCTCCTTACCTGTTTGTTGGATTTGTTTGTTACTTGGCACAGTGATAGTATATCATATAGTAGATGTGCATGAAGGAAGAGATTTGTGATTTGGTTGTTATATCCCCTGCAAACAAACTGTCAATACGTAGATAAATATGTCTTTGTGAGCTTGCTCACAGATTCTCTAGTTTTAAAATGTTTTCAACTTTAAACAAGGCCTGCATCCTGTAATTGTTTTGTATGAATACAGAGCAAAGAAAAAACCCCATTAAACAGGAAATTAAATGTAAAAACGTGCTGACACTCGACCCGAATCGTTTACAAATTTCATTATTTTTCACACTCGGTTAAAATAATATTGCATGAAATCACAGATATACAAAGCGTATGTCCCACTTCACTGTGCATCTTGAGTAGAACAATGTCCACTCTATTGGCAAATAAACATTAGCGATTCATCTAAGCTCAGGGCTCATTCAGCATGATACTTACAAAAGGATGTGTGCACAAACACGAATCTCTGATGGGCTGGACGGCCATGGGTAGATCTAGATACTGTTCATATAGGGGGAACTGTGGACCACGACATACAGAAAACAAGGCCTTGGGTAGATCTAGATACTGTTCATATAGGGGGAACTGTGGACCATGACATACAAAAACCAAGGCCTTGGGTAGATCTAGATACTGTTTATATAGGGGGAACTGTGGACCACGACATACAGAAACCAAGGCCTTGGGTAGATCTAGATACTGTTTATATAGGGGGAACTGTGGACCACGACATACAGAAACCAAGGCCTTGGGTAGATCTAGATACTGTTTATATAGGGGGAACTGTGGACCACGACATACAGAAACCAAGGCCTTGGGTAGATCTAGATACTGTTTATATAGGGGGAACTGTGGACCACGACATACAGAAACCAAGGCCTTGGGTAGATCTAGATACTGTTTATATAGGGGGAACTGTGGACCACGACATACAGAAACCAAGGCCTTGGGTAGATCTAGATACTGTTTATATAGGGGGAACTGTGGACCACGACATACAGAAACCAAGGCCTTGGGTAGATCTAGATACTGTTTATATAGGGGGAACTGTGGACCACGACATACAGAAACCAAGGCCTTGGGTAGATCTAGATACTGTTTATATAGGGGGAACTGTGGACCACGACATACAGAAACCAAGGCCTTGGGTAGATCTAGATACTGTTTATATAGGGGGAACTGTGGACCACGACATACAGAAACCAAGGCCTTGGGTAGATCTAGATACTGTTTATATAGGGGGAACTGTGGACCACGACATACAGAAACCAAGGCCTTGGGTAGATCTAGATACTGTTTATATAGGGGGAACTGTGGACCACGACATACAGAAACCAAGGCCTTGGGTAGATCTAGATACTGTTTATATAGGGGGAACTGTGGACCACGACATACAGAAACCAAGGCCTTGGGTAGATCTAGATACTGTTTATATAGGGGGAACTGTGGACCACGACATACAGAAACCAAGGCCTTGGGTAGATCTAGATACTGTTTATATAGGGGGAACTGTGGACCACGACATACAGAAACCAAGGCCTTGGGTAGATCTAGATACTGTTTATATAGGGGGAACTGTGGACCACGACATACAGAAACCAAGGCCTTGGGTAGATCTAGATACTGTTTATATAGGGGGAACTGTGGACCACGACATACAGAAACCAAGGCCTTGGGTAGATCTAGATACTGTTTATATAGGGGGAACTGTGGACCACGACATACAGAAACCAAGGCCTTGGGTAGATCTAGATACTGTTTATATAGGGGGAACTGTGGACCACGACATACAGAAACCAAGGCCTTGGGTAGATCTAGATACTGTTTATATAGGGGGAACTGTGGACCACGACATACAGAAACCAAGGCCTTGGGTAGATCTAGATACTGTTTATATAGGGGGAACTGTGGACCACGACATACAGAAACCAAGGCCTTGGGTAGATCTAGATACTGTTTATATAGGGGGAACTGTGGACCACGACATACAGAAACCAAGGCCTTGGGTAGATCTAGATACTGTTTATATAGGGGGAACTGTGGACCACGACATACAGAAACCAAGGCCTTGGGTAGATCTAGATACTGTTTATATAGGGGGAACTGTGGACCACGACATACAGAAACCAAGGCCTTGGGTAGATCTAGATACTGTTTATATAGGGGGAACTGTGGACCACGACATACAGAAACCAAGGCCTTGGGTAGATCTAGATACTGTTTATATAGGGGGAACTGTGGACCACGACATACAGAAACCAAGGCCTTGGGTAGATCTAGATACTGTTTATATAGGGGGAACTGTGGACCACGACATACAGAAACCAAGGCCTTGGGTAGATCTAGATACTGTTTATATAGGGGGAACTGTGGACCACGACATACAGAAACCAAGGCCTTGGGTAGATCTAGATACTGTTTATATAGGGGGAACTGTGGACCACGACATACAGAAACCAAGGCCTTGGGTAGATCTAGATACTGTTTATATAGGGGGAACTGTGGACCACGACATACAGAAACCAAGGCCTTGGGTAGATCTAGATACTGTTTATATAGGGGGAACTGTGGACCACGACATACAGAAACCAAGGCCTTGGGTAGATCTAGATACTGTTTATATAGGGGGAACTGTGGACCACGACATACAGAAACCAAGGCCTTGGGTAGATCTAGATACTGTTTATATAGGGTGACACTGTTCCCCAAAGTGATAGTTGATTGTGTTAGCCACACCCCATTCCTCAAAGTGACAGTTCATGTTTGTAGCTACACACCCTTCCCCAAATTGACAGTTGATTAATGTAGCCACACACCCTTCCCAAAAGTGACAGTTGATTTTTGTAGCCACACACCCTGCTCAAAGTGACAGTTGATTGTTGTAGCCACACACCCTTCCCCAAATTGACAGTTGATTAATGTAGCCACACACCCTGCTCAAAGTGACAGTTGATTGTTGTAGCCACACACCCTGCTCAAAGGGGCAGTTGATTGTTGTAGCCACACACCCTGCTCCAAGTGACAGTTGATTGTTGTAGCCACACCCCCTGCCCAAAGTGACAGTTGATTGTTGTAGCCACACCCCCTGCTCAAAGTGACAGTTGATTGTCGTAGCCACACACCCTTCCCCAAATTGACAGATGATTAATGTAGCCACACACCCTGCTCAAAGTGACAGATGATTGTTGTAGCCACACACCCTTCCCAAAATTGACAGTTGATTGTTGTAGCCATACACCCTTCCCCAAAGTGACAGTTGATTTTTGTAGCCTCACAACCTGCTCAAAGTGACAGTTGATTGTTTTAGACACACACCCTTCCCCAAATTGACAGATGATTAATGTAGCCACACACCCTGCTCAAAGTGACGGTTGATTGTTGTAGCCACACACCCTGCTCCAAGTGACAGTTGATTGTTGTAGCCACAAACCCTTCCTCAAAGTGACAGTTGATTTTTGTAGTCATATACTCTTCCTCAAAGTGACAGTGTTGATTGTTGTAGCCATACACCCTTCCCCAAAGTGACAGTTGATTTTTGTAGCCACCCGCCCTGCTCAAAGTGACAGTTGATTGTTTTAGACACACACCCTTCCCCAAATTGACAGATGATTAATGTAGCCACACACCCTGCTCACAGTTACAGTTGATTGTTGTAGCCACACACCCTGCTCAAAGGGACAGTTGATTTTTGTAGTCACACACCCTTCTCAAAGGGACAGGTGATTGTTGTAGCCACACACCCTTCTCAAAGGGGCCGGTGATTTTTGTAGCCACACACCCTGCTCAAAGTGACAGTTGATTTTTGTAGTCACATACTCTTCCTCAAAGTGACAGTGTTGATTGTTGTAGCCATACACCCTTCCCAAACGTGACAGTGGAATGTTTGTGCCAGTTGTTTGTTGTAGCCACACCCTAGTGACACATGTTGTATATGTGTGTATCTGTTTTGTTGTCTGTGTAGCCCCTGCTGACAGCAGTGAAGTTCTACCCACCAAGATCTCTCCGCCCCGATCCCCACGCTCACGATCGGGATCAGTGACGGCCAGTCACCAGCACATCACCAGTCTACTGTCACGCCCACAGATGAGTATGTGTTGTTTGATTTGTCTGTTTATGTCAGCCACTTGTCAAGCACTTGTCAAGCACTTGTCAAGCCACTCCTTCCATTTATATTGTATCTTCCCACATTATTGTTAGAATGTTGTATTATATCCATGCATTTGTTTTCCTACATTGCACACTGCAGATCACAAAACTTATAAATTTCTTTAAGGGTAAGATATGTTCTTTGTCCAGCCTGATATCATACGTACTACATTTGAATCTCACTGATCTTGACTTCATAAATCCAGAAAACTTCACAATCTAGGCAATCTTTAACTGGAACAGATTTTCACAGCAGTAGTTATACCCCCCACAACGAAAAAGAACCTACACTTTTGACAATACTCCTCCAAAAAATGTTTTAAAATTTAAACTGTATGATTCAAATAGGTACCCAGACATTGTTAAGTCTGTAAAAGGAACAACATTTGTACAATGTATTATATGCTGTTATGATAACATTTGTACAATGTATTACATACTGTTATGATAACAACATTTGTACAATGTATTACATACTGTTATGATAACAACATTTGTACAATGTATTTACATACTGTTGTTATCAACATTTATACAATGAATGACACACTGTTATGATAACAACATTTGTACAATGTATTACATACTGGTATGATAACAACATTTGTACAATGTATTACATACTGTTATGATAACAACATTTGTACAATGTATTACATGCTGCTATGATAACAACATTTGTACAATGTATTTACATACTGTTGTTATCAACATTTATACAATGAATGACACACTGTTATGATAACAACATTTGTACAATGTATTTACATACTGTTATGATAACAACATTTGTACAATGTATAACATGCTGTTATGATAACAACATTTGTAAAATGTGGTACATGCTGTTATGATAACAACATTTGTACAATGTATTTACATACTGTTATGATAAAAACATTTGTACAATATATTACATACTGTTATAATAACAACATTTGTACAATGTATTACATACTGTTATGATAACAACATTTGTACAATGTATTACATATTTCAAGGTGAAAATGACATGACAGCAAATGATCCTTCGTTCAATCAGAAAGGATGGATTCTTTCATTTGAAACATTACTCAAACCTGGGAAATTGTGTCCAAATGCTGAAAGTTTTGTTTCCCCAAGTCTTTATTACGTTTTTCGAAACTTAAAACCTCAGAAAGTAATTGATTTTTTTCTCACACCTCATTAGTTTGAAAACTGCCAAACAATAATTTAATGGCAAAATTGAATATTTCAAATGCTGAATGTTATACCCCACCCCCCACTTAGGGAGGGGGTGTATATAGTAATCACTTCTTCAGTACATCTGTGCGTGTGTGTGTGTGGGTACGTGCCTGAGGGCATCTGTCGGTAGTAAACTTTTGAAGTGAAATGCTTGAGTACAAGATATCTCGATCACGAACCCTTCAAGAATTCTAGTTTATATATACACCAGTGTTGAATGTGGATGGATGCATTGTGATGATAAAGGTCCCAAATGTCACATAAAGGTGGCAGACAGATCTAAGTAGATCGAAAAATCTAGCACAGGGTATGATGTGGAATATCCCAGTCTGAGATGCAGGAATAATGCGTTTTGACTATATTTCATGATGAAGGGTATTTCTTTGTGTTTTGCAGGTTTCCAATCACACAGTGAAAGCACAGGGAATTCTCCTCCTTCGGCAGAGTCCTCCACCGGCTCAAAGGCGGTCAGTGTCCCCTCTGACATATCACCCCTTGACTATGTGAAAAACAAAATTGCTGAGGTGTTACGCGATGACAGCATTAATGACATGCCCAAGCCCTCGGGCCCGCCCCGGGGGTCACTTTCCTCCCCACAGCAGTCTGGGTCCCCTAGAGGCATGGGCATGGGAAAACTCCCCGGGCAGCTTCTGCAGGCCCCTGGACTACAGAGCTTTTCTGTCCAGCAGGGGCGGGCCTTATCACCTATGACGACCATACAGGGTGACCATATCAAAGGACATCAACGGGAAATTCAGGGGCCCCAAATGGGTCACCAACGAGATACACAAGGATCATCCATGGGACATCAGAGGGATATGGCTGGAGCTCCAATGGGGCACCAAAGGGAGAGAGAAATGCCAGGATCTCAAATGGGGCACCAAAGGGATAGAGACTTGCCAGGATCTCAAATGGGGCACCAAAGGGAGAGAGACATGCCAGGATCTCAAATGGGACACCAAAGGGAGAGAGACACACCAGGATCTCAAATGGGGCACCAAAGAGAGAGAGACATGCCAGGATCTCAAATGGGACACCAAAGGGAGAGAGACACACCAGGATCTCAAATGAGGGAGAGAGACACACCAGGATCTCAAATGGGGCACCAAAGGGAGAGAGACATGCCAGGATCACAGATGAGTCACCCAAGAGAAAATATGTCTGGGTCCCAGATTAGTCATCCAAGGGAGAGAGAAAACATGTCAGGACTACAAATTGGGCATCAAAGGGAAAGAGAAAATATGTCGGGGCCTCAAATGGGGAACCAGAGGGAAAGAGAAAATATATCAGGATCACAAATGGGCCATCCAAGGGAGAGAGCAAATATGACTGGGCCCCAAATGGGACATCAACAGGAAGTCCCACGGCCTCTGTCTGGACACCAAAGGGAACCTCCTGAATCGTCAGTGGGACACCTTGATTCCACTCACCAGCGTGATACCCAGTCACACATTGGTCACCAAAGAGAGGCTACTCATCACCCTGGAGGTCAACGTGAATCACAAGAGTGGGAACCGGCAACACAATCAGATTCAAGCAATTATCCCACCAGCTCAACACAGGGTGGGGGAGAGGGGCAAGGAGGGGACAAGGAGGGTAAGTCTGGAGGAGGAGCTGGGGATAAAATGCCACCCATGCATCACCCCCTCAGAAAACGTGGCATGTTCAGCCGATCACGTGTAGTGCGAGACGAGGCTGGTGGAAAGTTCACGGTAACAGCTTCTGGGCGCGACCACACAAAGTCTAGCCCAACATCTGCCTCGGACATGCAGCGACCTGCATCAGAAAAGAAAGGTCCGCGGTCAGAGTATGACTTTCCGGACAGCCCTGATGACGATCCATTGGTGGCTAAAAAGCCTAGTAGCTATATGGCTCTGTCAGGATCCACACGAAGTCCACGTCGTGGAGTTGTTGACAGTTCTGATGGACGCACAAGCTCCCAGGGGTCATCAGAGAGTGGACGGGGCTCCGACAGTCATGTACAGAGCTCTAGTGACAGCCGTTCAGGGGAAGGACAGGATGCGGGAAGTCATGATGGCTATCGAAGTGGAATCGAGGCAAACTTTGGACGCCCAGACCAAGGGCCAGGAGAAGCCAAGATGTCACGGCGATCATCCAAACATGATTCTGAAGGCGATGACAGTTCCAACATTTCCCATCCAAGTGTGGATAGCACTCACACAGACAGAATGGTCATTGATGAGATGGCTGGAGTAGACAGTTCATCTGGAGGAGACGTGACGTCAGCGTCGGCAATGCCGGAACGTCCGCGATCATCACGATCATCTAGAGACAGCGACAATAGTCCACGAAGCACCACAGAGAACCTGGAGGCTGGAGAATTTGGTTCATCACAGGGGAGAGGTCAAGACAATATGGGCGGGTCCCTCGGCTTCCCCCATAGGTCACGAAGTCCTCGTGGAAGTGGAATAGGTGGGGACATGCACTACCAAAGCTCTGATGCCCATCAAAGTGTGGAGTCCACATCTTCAAGCATTGGCTCCGGGTCAACAGGTGCAGTGCCGTTTTCCAGCAGTCAGCATGCTGAATCTGAACGATCAGGCTATAATCCACGCGTCCCGGAACCCGTTCTACTGAGGTCATCCAAGTATGACGATCTGTCGGATGACGACGATTGAACGTCTAATCAGAGTTGGATGTCTAACATACATACTGATTTTGATCAGGACTTAGTACAGATGTTGTACAGCACTAGACTCTCCGTGCAGTATGACCATAGCTTAATAAGTAAAGACACTCAGCAAGTTACGTATACATACAGAGGGGTTACGAACAGCTGCAGAAAGTCAAAAATAACTAAAGCTACTGTATATTCTGTACATACTGACCCTGGCCAGACCTGGTGATGAATTTAGTGCTATATATGGTTTGTGATGTTTTTTTATTAGGAGGAATGTCCTGTCTTCTGTTTCAGACACTTTAACAGACATGAATGCTCTAACTCGTTGAAGGCTTAGACGAGCCAAAGACCTTCGGCTATATCGACTTAGAAGTATGAGAATTTGTTTTAGCAGAAAAGTTTTAAAAATAATTCAACAGACGTGGTAAAAAGTGTTAAACTGATTCCGAGTACACACAGATCCCTGATAGTGCCAGCCTAGCTACAGCCCTATTGGTATGTAAGTCTGTATTACATGAAATATAGGTTCGAAAAGCATCAACGTGTAGGATAAAAAAAATCCAGGCCTATACAGTTATTTTCTAGGCAATTTTGTTGTCAAAATCTTTGCAGTACAGCAATGTAAATTTGGGAATTCAATAATTTTAATTAAGTGCTGTTTGGATTAAGATAACCTTTTGCATTTGTGTCACGATTCCTCCAAAAATATTTGTGTGAATACACTTGATGTTATTGTATATATGTGCTGATCATAAATGAAACTCTGTTTAAACACTGAACCCAGGAATATGTGATAAAGTATTTTCCTTCAAAACGGACAAAGATAACAACAGCATGTTTCCTATCAACTCACTAAAGGTAGAGGGTCACAGCTCTATGTTGTTCAATTTTTTCCTAACTTGGATTTGTCTTACTATTATTGCAGTAAGTTATATTTTAAAGAAATATATTGATCATCATCATGACTTCCTTTCATAAAAACATATCTGGCAAATGGATTTGATTCCCGAACTCTTGATCATACAGCAGAGTACTTATTCACAGTGTTATTGGTCATGATATTTATCATACTGTTCTCTGTAACATTACCGGGATTCATCCAGAATGGCTGAAAGTACAATTTTGTTAATCATATACCAGAGGTTTTGCTCCCGGTCATAAGTAATAATAGGTTCAATGGATTGACTGTATTTATTCTCTCTCTCATTAAATGACATTTAACCTTTTGAAACTTCGGCATTCAAAATACCAGAAATTTCACATTTATATACCTTAACATTTTCATAATTTGGGTGACTTCTTCTTGAGGGTGATGAAATATCAATATTGTTTTTTTCAGCATTTTTACAAGAGATGATGTTTTACCTCGTAAATGTATCCATTTTCCCCTGGCTTCAGCCTGACATTATATTGAAAAATACCCACCAAAATCTCATATTGAGAATTCCCAACATTCATCACCGAGTTTGTTATTGTTGCCGAGAGCAAGTCACATATTGATCATGCATATAATTAGATAAATAAGTGTCGTCATTTACAGATTATTCAGGTTTTATTCCCCAGATTTTCATAAATGATCTTTTTCTGACAATTTCATGTTATTTAAGAAGCTGATACATCTAGAACAATAAACATATTATTTATGTTGAAAGTTGTAAAACGAGATTATTTTGATGCTAAATGTTTTCTTCTTCATAATGTATGTCTTTCGTAGAATGTAAAGAATGCCTCCTCATAGTTAAGGGCAAAAATAATAAATTCTACGAAAAATAAAAGAACAATTTCAGCAAAACGTTAATTTTACAGTCTCCAATAATTACTGCTGTTGTATACTTAACTCATCTTTTTTAGGTTTCTGTCGATTTTCTGCAGTATTTTAAATGTTACAATTACTTTTGCAATGTTAGAGAAGTTCCGATCTTTCGGTAAATACCACCTGTGGTATAATTTTCAAAAGGCAGTGCTTGGATTTATATAGGTTACTGCCAGGTTAAACTTACCTGTTTAGTCAACCAGCCTACACACTGGTAATGCAGTTTGTTTGATAACATAGTTACTTTACTTACTATATGTATATTCTGTACCTACTTACTATATGTATATTCTGTACCAGGACAGAGGCTCCGGTAAATACTGTTTCTCCTGGTTTGAAGTAGATAAGTTTTTTAAAAGCATCATACAAAAAAAGTTCTAGAATAATTTCTACATAATTCATTTAGCCATTCTTAAAAATTACATTTTCCCTTCGCTCTGTTATATTCATTTACGGTTTATGAAACCAAATCATTATCATTAATAGTTTTCACAGCGTTACCATACTTGTTTATAATGCCCGTATATGGTGTTTCTGTCATAAGATGTGCCCTTTAACCTCTCGCATTAATTAGTATGTAAAGCAGGTTTCACTTATCTTCTGACTATTGTGTGTCAATGGTACGGTGTCTAGAACAATAAAGATGTTAGTATACACACTGTAGTCAAGTCTTTTGTTGTGATCTTTGGCAGTCACTTACTTTGATAACACGGAACTGAAAGATGTTTTTGGTAAAATTTTCAAGTCATACGCGTTAATTGTAGTTGCTGTATTGAGCAAGAACACCACTTTTTAACACACAGTTGTATAAGATAAAATAGAGATTTGATTTTGTAAGCAAAAATGCAAGTCTCTTAATTAGCCATATGCATATTTGTTTATTTAAATTGACCTTTTGACCTAGAGGTTGAAGGTTGAAGGTCATAGCGATCCAAATACTTCAAGGGTCATCAAAAATATCTTCAATAGTTCAGTTCAGTCCAGAAAAGATTAAAAGCATTTTGCATCTTGCATGCTTTTGACCTTTGACCTAGATAAGGTCATTGCGTCTTAATTACATTACTATAGTACACTTAACACTTTCTGTGGATGATGCAGATAATCATCAGGTTTTGTCAAGATATTTTTAACAGGTTTAAAAGTTGACCCCGGACAATATTACACCGATAACTTTGCACTTATTTGACATTTGATGACTTGATCACATTGTACTAAACACTTTCTGTGGATGAAGCAGATACAGTTTTAAATGTCATCAACATGTTTTTATAATGCTTAGGTTTTTGAGCCTGGCCAGTGAAAATTTTGCACTTGACCTTTAACCTCGAGGTCAAGGTCACAAAGACCTAATGGCAGTGCACTACACACCTCCTGTGGGTAATGTATGTACAATGTACACTTCAAGCTTTGTTAAGATCTCGTACCAGATTAAAGCTACAGACTAGACAAGATTTTAACAAATTATAGTCCCCCACCGAATGTGAAATGCACAGATGATAAATTTGTGCAGGAACTAATTCTATATATGAATGTTTGACAGACCCAATAAGGAATAGTGTCGGTGCTACTATTGCAAATAAATCTGGTGGATGTTTTCTGGTACCGTTTTACTATTAAATTGCATCTGGTGACACTATGTATGCTTCTTCTTCAATGCAAGTGATCCCATGCCCAAAGCAAGAAGTTCCAGTAACTAGTAGTGTATGAGATAGAGCCTGGCCAAACTTTTTCTTTGATGCAGGTCGAAGGTCAAAAACAGAGTGACTTACTTTGATATACGACACACCGCCTCACCAAGGTGAACCCATACTCCAAGTATAAAGTTCCAGTGACTAGTAGTGTAGGAGATAAGCCCAGACCAACTTTTTCTTTGATGCAGGTCAAAGGTCAAAGTGACCTACTTTCAATACATGACACACCGCTCACCAAGGGGAACCCATACACCAAGTATGAAGTTTGAGTGACTAGTAGTGTATGAGATAGAGCTTGGACAAACTTTTTCTTTGATGTTGGCCAAATGTCAAAATGTAGGTCAGAGTGACCTACTTTTGATACATGACACACCGCCTCACCAAGGTGAACCCATACACCAAGTATGAAGTTCGAGTGACAAGTAGTGTAGGAGATAGAGCCCGGACAAGATAGCGGAAGGAAGGACGGACGGACATGACGCAAAACTAGTCCCCCACCGGGAATAATAAAGAACCAGTGTCAATGCAATGTCTCTTTGAAGGAAAAATGTGTGAAAACAATCATACAATTTGAAAAAGTTCACAAATCACAACAAACACAAGTAACAATTTTTACTTTATTTGTCACTTCCTTGCAGAATTTTTACATTACAAATGTACATAAAAAAAATTTGTACAAAAAAATATCTTTGGTAATGCTACCATTTTGAAGACAAAAGAAACCCAGAAATGGCCTAGTTTTTTGAAAAACAAATACCATTAAAATCAATCTGTCTTGGAGTGTACCTCATCCTGGTAAGCATTCATATCAGTTTCCAAACATCTTTGGACCATTCCCATTTAGTGGTTGTCCTAGTATAAACTTCATATTGGTAGGCAATTAAGATGTCTGCTGGACACCATTAAATGTTCAGAGTAGTACAAGTACTTACCTCGTAATGGTAAGCAAACAGGATGTTGACACTATTTCGAATGCAAGGCGTTTCTGCCACAAACCTCAATAAAGTAAGCAACTAAAATGTCTTCAAGACATTTCAATAAATATATCGCTTAAATCTCTGTCAAGAAAACAGTACTCCTAACATTGCTATCGTATATTATGAGATACATGCATTGGTGAATTTCTCTTTTCCCATATGTACACTCGACACCAACATTACTTAACCAAGAACTTTCACACCAATCTGTAAAGTTGGTTATAAAAAGTCACTGGATTGGAAAAACTGATACTGTACACCAGCAATACTCCACCACAGTTGAACTGTTGCCGTTTTCTGCCTCCATAACGAGGACAATTCTGAGAGACAGGGAATATTAGAATGCAACATGATGTTAGGGCGATATTAACTGGAGACAAATAGGGATTGAACTAGTATTAAAAGGGCAAGAGTTTCCCAAGGTTCAGCTTCAACATTTCAGCAATGCCAGTTAGATTTATTTTGAAAAAATCTAACCCAATTTCTTACTTGGATTGTGTTGTCCTCTCAAATCTAGTAGAAAAAAATGCTACCAAAAATTATAAATACTCTTGAAAAAGATGTCTAAAACAAACTGAACAATCTATGCATTAATGATGTCCAACATTCCTCCTACTTTATATAACAGACTCCCTGTGTATAACAGACTCCCTGTATATAACAGACTCCCTGTGTATAACAGACTACCTGTGTATAACAGACTACCTGTGTATAACAGACTCCCTGTATATAACAGACTACCTGTGTATACCAGATTCCCTGTGTATACCAGACTCCCTGTATATAACAGACTCCCTGTGCAATAAATAAACCTTCTCACTTTTACAATCTCCTCAAAATTAATGATTCAAATACATTTTTCAATCGTTCTTTCAGAAATACTCTTTCACTCACATAAAGACACATTTTACGCTCGCTAAAGTTCACGATTCATACAACGCATTTTCACCACACATACATTCCACTGTACAATTCCACCACGGCTACATCAGGATGTCCACTTAAAGTATAACACTTCAGTTTGTGATCTCTTACTTAGTACAACAAGCGCTTCTTCTCCCTTCTACCAAACCTACATCTGAGATCTCATTATAATTGTTTCACTAAGCGCTTCTTCTCCCTTCTACCAAACCTACATCTGAGATCTCATTATAATTGTTTCACTGTAGTTCAAAGCTGTACATTTCTGTCACATTCAGAAGCACAAAAATAGGTAAATAATTCAAAATGAGCACAAATCTGACAGCTGCACCATTTAAACAGAACCCAAATACGAACCCAAATACAATATGTACTTTTGCCAATGTAAACAACTTTAATATCAAGAAAGAAATGATACGGGAGAATATTTATTTAGCACTTAATTACAGTATTGTTAATTTAGCAATTGTTAACTTGTACAATATTTTAAAATTTAAATTAATGAAATGATTTTAAATGTCTGAAATAACTGCATTACCTATTTTAAATATTTCGATTTTGATGCTGTACTTAATACTGAAAAGAAAAAATGATGGGTACATACATGTTTTACAGATATATCTGCATCATAGAAGATTGTCAATATATTTTAGTTTAATGATTCATTGGATCGTGATGTTGCAGGTGAAATGACTTTTTTCAACTGTGACATCATAATCAGATGCTGTGTCAACAATGAGCGAAGAATCAATGACAATCGGCCCATGATCAAAACAGTTCTGTAAAGTAACAAGTTTTCTCTCCAAAGGTCAGAAACAATATTCTATCTATCCAAACTTCCTCATAATTGTATTAATCATTTAAGGCAGGTCATATACAATGTAACAAGCTGTAGAATACATGAGCAGATGAGATGAATCTATACAGAAACAGGATAATTGATGACCAACGGAGATATGTAATGGTTAAGACTGAACATGAACACTTATTGTAGACCAGATTTTTTTCGCAAATTGTATCAAAACCGTGTCTATTTTTGAAAGAATTTATCCTTTTTGTTAAATACATGTTAAAATGTATCAAACTGATTCAAAACAAAGATTTCCCTTTCAATATTGAGTCCATGAATATCTTTTGTAGTCTTAAATTAAAATGGTCTACAAACTGAGTACCGTGAAAAAACAACACATCAGCTTACAGAAGCACTTCATATATCGCCACCAAAATCGCCATCTTTCTAAAAATGCTTTCAATATTTGAAACACAACTGAAATCCCATCCTCAATATCCAGGGGTTACGCTTAATTCATCCTCAATATCCAGGGGTTATGCTTACTTTCACTCTCTACACCCCTGGAATAATGTCATGGCAAAATTGAAGGCTCGATGTACGCCACCTTGTTGAGACAAGAAGACTAGTTCGATCCTTTGATGTACATCAAAAGAATCTCGCGGCCGTGTAACGGTAAAAATTGACAGGCTTTGAAGTCGGGCGTCTCTGCTTTGTAATCTTCAAAGGACATGTATCAGCCTAGCGATTGGTTAGTTTTTTTTTTTTCTGAGACCAATCAAACAGTTATCTTCGTGCCTTCAATTTTGCAATGACATATTCCAGGGGTGTAGAGAGCGAAAGTGAGCGTAACCCCTGGATATTGAGGATGCTGAAATCCTTCCTCTGACAAAATCTACGCATTGTCCGAGTTCTTCCTGAATGGTATATTAAGTCATTTGTGTGTAGTTATTCAGAAGAAATCCTGTGTGATTTTACCATTTTCGCTCAAGGTCTTTTAACCTGAGCATCCAACAAGACCATATTACTTTATATAAGTGAGGATGTGATTAAAATCACTAACAAAAATATTTGAAAAATATTTGAGTTTACTAAGTCCAAGCTCATGCGAGATAGGTCCAAATGTCTTCAGGCGTAACTCACATTGTCTGTTTTGAGCCAACTATCTAACCGGAATCCAGCCAAAACTTTCCCACATTTTGTCTGATGTCCAATGATAGGAACATTTTCTCATTTTGAACATATTGTGGCATAACAGAAAATATTCATCTGAAGAATTTGCCACAAAACTGACACAAATTTTTCGAAGATATTTTTTCTGGTCTTGTCCTTTTTTTCCTGATTCTGACCCTTCTAGCTAGGCTGGTAGCTCCCACACATATTAAACCAACCTTAAGCCTTATACAACTTTCCAGTTTGGTACAAAATTTGCACCACTGCATAAGCAGTTTCACATACACTGAAGTATCAACTTTTGCTGCCTCATCGCTCGTCAATGAGAGGTGTGGAGTCGCCCTGTTCCATTGGACTGGCTCGTACCGCTGGACTCTGTCCTGAGCGGGGTGTGCTGGGTTTTTGTCGTCCCTTGGCCCACATGGCCGCAGCCTTGGCCCAATCGGTTCCTGGTTTAGCCCACTCTTGCGTGGAGCTAGGTGCGGGCCTCTGTGACTGCTGGGAAGGATGCGATGGTGTTCCCATACTGCGGGGAGTAGCCCGAGGAGTAGCACCTGGCCACACAGGCGTGACTGCAGCACGGGGTGTTGGCTGGTAGGAGGGCGTGTTGAGCACTTGTGGAGTAGTTATGTGGTGTTGTGGGGTCATCATGGGGGTCATAAGAGGTGTAGTTCCCAGGGGCTGAAATCAGAGAATGGCATTTTGTCAAGTTATCATAATAAAGTGTTGACAAACCAATTCTTCCCTGGTCTATTAGGCATTATAGTATTTTTTTTTGTGAAAAACAAAAACCACACTCATTAGTTGCCTGCCACAAGCCTGCATTATCAATGTCTTCAAACTTTAACACGGGACGTTGTCGTCAGCTGTTTATTGTCTTTGTTGATGAGATCAATCTTTTGGAGACTTCATTTTTTTTATCAATATCTCCCAAGTCAAACAATCAATCTACCGACCAGTATGTAGCTTCGTTTTTGACCAGCTTGTTATGTTTTCCTTACATAATATATCGCCAGTAAAGATGCTTGCTGGTATAGTTATTCCCCATTATTCAAACACTTAGGTTCCAAGGCGTATTTTTAAAAGTATTAATCAATCAATCACGGTTATATTCTCTTACATCCCTTAATCTTAATTTTTCAGAATTTAATGGAATAAATTTCAATTTTCACTAATTCAATGTTTTTATATTTCAACTTAATTTTGATTTATAAATAAATATAATTGTTCATGTCACAGATATAAAGATCTACTGCTGCACTATTGCATCATACATTTAGTAGTCAAATTCACTATGTGATCATACATTTAGTAGTCAAATTAACCATGTGATCATACATCTAGTACAGTCAAATTCACAATGTGATCATACACTTAGTAAAGTCAAATTCACCATGTGATCATACATCTAGTACAGTCAAATTCATTATGTGATCATAATTCACTACGTGATCATACATTTAGTACAGTTAAATTCACCATGTGATCACACACTTAGTACAGTCAAACTCACCATGTGATCATACATTTAGTAGTCAAATTCAATATGTGATCATACATTTAGTAGTCAAATTCACTATATGATCATACATTTAGAACAGTCAAATTCACCATGTGATCATAAATTTAGTACAGTCAAATTCCCTATGTGATCATACATTAAGTAATCAAATTCACCATGTGATCACACACTTAGTACAGTCAAATTAACCATGTGATCATACATCTAGTACAGTCAAATTCACCATTGGATCATACACTTAGTACAGACAAATTCACTATGTGATTATACATTTAGTACAGTCAAATTCCCTATGTGATCATACATTAAGTAATCAAATTCACCATGTGATTAAACACTTAGTAGTCAAATTCACTACGTGATCATACATTTAGTACAGTTAAATTCACCATGTGATCATAAATTTAGTACAGTCAAATTCACCATTGGATCATACACTTAGTACAGTCAAACTCACCATGTGATCATACATTTAGTAGTCAAATTCCCCATGTGATCATACACTCAGTACAGTCAACTTCACTATGTGATCATAATTCACTACGTGATCATACATTTAGTACAGTTAAATTCACCATGTGATCATACACTCAGTACAGTCAACTTCACTATGTGATCATACATTTAGAACAGTCAAATTCACCATGTGAGCAGACATTTAGTACAGTCAACTTCACTATGTGATCATAATTCACTATGTGATCATACATTAAGTAGTCAAATTCACCATGTGATCATACATCTAGTACAGTCAAATTCATTATGTGATCATAATTCACTACGTGATCATACATTTAGTAGTCAAATTCACTACGTGATCATACATTTAGTAGTCAAATTCAACATGTGATCATACACTTAGTACAGTCAAATTCACCATGTGATATGTAAATATCGGAGTGATATAAAACGCCATTTGGTTAAGGTAAAGGGTACTGACTATATTGAATCCTGCGCCATGCAGGGCAGAGCCGAACTGTGGAGTGGCACCCGGCGTGGTTCGTGGGATACGAGGCGTGGCCGCGCCTGCCACCTGGGCGAGCGTATTGTAGATATTGCTAGGCAATCCTGCGGCGGCTCTCTGGATGGTAGCAGCATCCACACCTGAAGATAAATATCAGTCAATAGCATTGTGTTTATGGACAACGCTGTGGCTTTGATCCATAGCCGAGATTTATTAGAGAGCATTTATTGCATGAAATCCAATTAACCAATCAGAATTAAGTAGCATCATTAATTAGGTGTAAATTTGCACATATCAAGTTAGTGATAGAAAGTAGTCCGACACTTAAATACCATTATGTATGTGCATACCTTGTGTTGAAATCAGACCAATTTTAGGACCGTTATTGAACAGAAATTAAGAGTGACAGACAAGGGTCCCTACATCAGTGGCCTCCTACAATCAAACAGTGGGACCGAGTAGTTCTCTTTACTCCGAAACTGTTGGGTACTGGCCACAGGTCGGTGTTTTTTCTCTGGGTACTCCAGTTTTCCTCCACCACCAAAACTGGGCTTGTCCTTTATTTACCATAGGTGTTTATAGGACGTAAAACACAAACAATCCTAATCCGAAACTGTTGGGAAAATTATTCCCTAGAAAACGCTCAGCCAAAGTTCTGTTATCAGTGTGGGAGAACACTTACCTTGCAGGTTGATACTTGGTGTGGCGTAGTTGGATGACACCATGGGGGTTCGAGCACTAGCAGGGGTACCTGGGGGATAAATAAAGTTTTCTGTCAGATACACTACAATACCTTCCATAAATTACCCCTGTGAGGCCCCAGTAGAATACCATTTTTATAAATAAAGCCGACACAACTTACTACAGATCAGTGTGGTGAGCTTATGATTAATCTTCACAATTTTAAACTAATTAATTCGCAGCTGTGACTTAGAATCACTATAACAGACTCTGATGATGTTTTATAAAAATACATGTAAAATGATCTTTTATGGAAAAACTTGAGTAATATTTGTTTTGAAAAATACGAATCATTGTCTGGATTTATCAATGAAATTCTTTTTAAGTTCTTTAAATTCTTATGTGTTTTTTTCTTTTCAAACTGGGATAACCATATTATTCTGTTCTAAAATTGAAATGATATATCCCGCCAAAAAATGACCATGGATCAATTTGTCCTCCACATTTGTTTTGAAAATCACACAAAAAACCAGACATGTTCATCTCTAATACATTAAGTCATGCCAGAACTTGATACACAGAAAGACGTGTTCCTATGTTAAGTTTAAGCCTATTTTATTGATCCAATGATTCAAAAGGATTGGACAACAAGTTATTACTGTGTCCCAAGTGTCCACGACCTACCTGGTATTGGGTCTCTGAAATGTTCCTTAAACCAGCGAATCAGTGAATTCAGGGAATGGAAAGTTTGCTGTCGGTATCGCAGTCCATCTGGCAACAGGGTTATAAACTCATGGCGAGCCTTCGTACGTGGCATGTAGGATATGGTATACTTTCCAGGGTACTGTTTAGACAGGCTCAGGTAATAAGGAATCCTGGAACCAAGAATAAACCAATAATAATGATCTGTATAAATCTGTGTAATAAGGAAGATGATTCCCACTAGATCCAAATGTTAAAGGGGATATTTTTGCTTCAAGGTTTGTGTTCATTTACAGAAAAATTGGCTATGACCTCAATTTGAATGCATTTTTATTATCCTTTTTCCTCCTCAGACAAGTTCTCAAATAGATTGAATGAATGATGTTTTTACAGGCCAGGGAATGTCACATGACAGAGGGAAAAGGTACCCTAACCTTACCTTGGAAGGCCAGGGAATGTCACATGACACAAGTTCTCAAATAGATTGAATGAATGATGTTTTTACAGGCCAGGGAATGTCACATGACAGAAGGAAACTGTACCCTAACCTTACCTTGGAAGGCCAGGGAATGTCTCCTGACAGAAGGAAACTGTACCCTAACCTTACCTTGGAAGGCCAGGGAATGTCACATGACAGAGGGAAAAGGTACCCTAACCTTACCTTGGAAGGCCAGGGAATGTCACATGACAGAAGGAAACTGTACCCTAACCTTACCTTGGAAGGCCAGGGAATGTCACATGACAGAAGGAAACTGTACCCTAACCTTACCTTGGAAGGCCAGGGAATGTCACATGACAGAGGGAAAAGGTACCCTAACCTTACCTTGGAAGGCCAGGGAATGTCACATGACAGAGGGAAAAGGTACCCTAACCTTACCTTGGAAGGCCAGGGAATGTCACATGACAGAGGGAAAAGGTACCCTAACCTTACCTTGGAAGGCCAGGGAATGTCACATGACAGAGGGAAAAGGTACCCTAACCTTACCTTGGAAGGCCAGGGAATGTCACATGACAGAGGGAAAAGGTACCCTAACCTTACCTTGGAAGGCCAGGGAATGTCACATGACAGAGGGAAAAGGTACCCTAACCTTACCTTGGAAGGCCAGGGAATGTCACATGACAGAGGGAAAAGGTACCCTAACCTTACCTTGGAAGGCCAGGGAATGTCACATGACAGAGGGAAAAGGTACCCTAACCTTACCTTGGAAGGCCAGGGAATGTCACATGACAGAGGGAAAAGGTACCCTAACCTTACCTTGGAAGGCCAGGGAATGTCACATGACAGAGGGAAAAGGTACCCTAACCTTACCTTGGAAGGCCAGGGAATGTCACATGACAGAGGGGAAAGGTACCCTAACCTTACCTTGGAAGGCCAGGGAATGTCACATGACAGAGGGAAAAGGTACCCTAACCTTACCTTGGAAGGCCAGGGAATGTCACATGACAGAGGGAAAAGGTACCCTAACCTTACCTTGGAAGGCCAGGGAATGTCACATGACAGAGGGAAAAGGTACCCTAACCTTACCTTGGAAGGCCAGGGAATGTCACATGACAGAGGGAAAAGGTACCCTAACCTTACCTTGGAAGGCCAGGGAATGTCACATGACAGAGGGAAAAGGTACCCTAACCTTACCTTGGAAGGCCAGGGAATGTCACATGACAGAGGGAAAAGGTACCCTAACCTTACCTTGGAAGGCCAGGGAATGTCACATGACAGAGGGAAAAGGTACCCTAACCTTACCTTGGAAGGCCAGGGAATGTCACATGACAGAGGGAAAAGGTACCCTAACCTTACCTTGGAAGGCCAGGGAATGTCACATGACAGAGGGAAAAGGTACCCTAACCTTACCTTGGAAGGCCAGGGAATGTCACATGACAGAGGGAAAAGGTACCCTAACCTTACCTTGGAAGGCCAGGGAATGTCACATGACAGAGGGAAAAGGTACCCTAACCTTACCTTGGAAGGCCAGGGAATGTCACATGACAGAGGGAAAAGGTACCCTAACCTTACCTTGGAAGGCCAGGGAATGTCACATGACAGAGGGAAAAGGTACCCTAACCTTACCTTGGAAGGCCAGGGAATGTCACATGACAGAGGGAAAAGGTACCCTAACCTTACCTTGGAAGGCCAGGGAATGTCACATGACAGAGGGAAAAGGTACCCTAACCTTACCTTGGAAGGCCAGGGAATGTCACATGACAGAGGGAAAAGGTACCCTAACCTTACCTTGGAAGGCCAGGGAATGTCACATGACAGAGGGAAAAGGTACCCTAACCTTACCTTGGAAGGCCAGGGAATGTCACATGACAGAGGGAAAAGGTACCCTAACCTTACCTTGGAAGGCCAGGGAATGTCACATGACAGAGGGAAAAGGTACCCTAACCTTACCTTGGAAGGCCAGGGAATGTCACATGACAGAGGGAAAAGGTACCCTAACCTTACCTTGGAAGGCCAGGGAATGTCACATGACAGAGGGAAAAGGTACCCTAACCTTACCTTGGAAGGCCAGGGAATGTCACATGACAGAGGGAAAAGGTACCCTAACCTTACCTTGGAAGGCCAGGGAATGTCACATGACAGAGGGAAAAGGTACCCTAACCTTACCTTGGAAGGCCAGGGAATGTCACATGACAGAGGGGAAAGGTACCCTAACCTTACCTTGGAAGGCCAGGGAATGTCACATGACAGAGGGAAAAGGTACCCTAACCTTAGCCAGGGAATGTCACATGACAGAGGGGAAAGGTACGCTAACTTTACCTTGGAAGGCCAGGGAATGTCACATGACAGAGGGAAAAGGTACCCTAACTTTACCTTGGAAGGCCAGGGAATGTCACATGACAGAGGGAAGAGGTACTCTAACCTTAGCCAGGGAATGTCACATGACAGAGGGAAGAGGTACCCTAACCTTAGCCAGGGAATGTCACATGACAGAGGGAAGAGGTACCCTTACCTTAGCCAGGGAGGGTCACATGACAGAGGGAAGAAGTACCCTAATCTTACCTTGAAGGACCCTTTTTTTTCTCCTCTAACAGAATTTTATCTAAGGTTTCACGTTTCCCACTCTCAAACTCCTTGTGGTACTTAAAGTTCATGATGTCCCTGGCAAGGGCTGCCATTGGTTGGATATGACGGGCGAGAATTTCGTCAAGATCTTCAAACTCCTGAAAAATGTTAAAAAAGAACCCCAACATGAGGGATAGTTTTTATCAAGCCAAATTGAATTTCTTTTAAGGGAAAATCTTTGGTGTACATTATAGTGTGTCTGTTTCCATAGTTGGTGTGGTTGTATGAATAGCCAATGTATCTGTACATAGTGGGTGTGTCTCTGTACATAGTGGGTATGTCCCTGTACATAGTGGGTGTCTCTGTACATAGTGGGTGTGTATGTACATAGTGGGTGTGTCTGTACATAGTGGGTGAGTCTGTACATAGTGTGTATGTCTGTACATAGTGGGTGTGACTAGACATAGTGGGTGTGTATGTACATAGTGGGTGTGTCTCTGTACATAGTGGGCATGTCCCTGTACATAGTGGGTGTGTCCCTGTAGATAGTGGGTGTGTCTGTACATAGTGAGTGTGTCTGTACATAGTGGGTCTGTCCCTGTATATAGTGGGTGTGTCTGTACATAGAGGGTGGGTATGTCCCTGTACATATAGGTGCATTTCTGTCCATAGTGGGTATGTCTGTACATAGTGGGTATGTCCCTGTACATAGTGGGTGCATGTCTGTACATAGTGGGTGTGTCTGTACATAGTGGGTGTGTCTGTACATAGTGGGTGTGTCTGTACATAGTGGGTGTGTCTGTACATAGTGGGTGTGTCTGTACATAGTGGGTGTGTCTCTGTACATAGTGGGTGTGTCTGTACATAGTGGGTGTGTATGTACATAGTGGGTGTGTCTGTACATAGTGGGTGTGTCTCTGTACATAGTGGGTGTGTCTGTACATAGTGGGTATGTCCCTGTACATAGTGGGTGTGACTAGACATAGTGGGTGTGTCTGTACATAGTGGGTATGTCTCTGTACATAGTGGGTGTGTCTGTACATAGTTGGTGTGTCTGTACATAGTGGGTGTCTCTGTACATAGTGGGTGTGTCTGTACATAGTGGGTGTGTCTGTACATAGTGGGTGTCTCTGTACATAGTGGGTGTGTCTGTACATAGTGGGTGTGTCTGTACATAGTGGGTATGTCTGTACATAGTGGGTATGTCTGTACATAGTGGGTGTGTCTGTACATAGTGGGTATGTCCCTGTTCATAGTGGGTGTGACTGTATATACTGGGTGTGTCTGTACATAGTGGGTATGTCTGTACATGGTGGGTATGTCTCTGTACATAGTGGGTGTGTCCCTGTACATAGTGGGTGTGTCTGTACATAGTGGGTATGTCTTTGTACATAGTGGGTGAGTCTGTACAGAGTGGGTGTGTCTGTACACAGTGGGTATGTCCCTGTTCATAGGGGGTGGGACTGTATATACTGGGTGTGTCTGTACATTGTGGGTGAGTCTGTGCATAGTGGGTGCATCTCTGTACATAGTGGGTGTGTCTGTACATAGTGGGTGTGACTAGACATAGTGGGTATGTCCCTGTACATATAGGTGCATTTCTGTACATAGTGGGTGTGTCTGTACATAGTGGGTATGTCTCTGTACATAGTTGGTGTGTCTGTACATAGTGGGTGTGTCTGTACATAGTTGGTGTGTCTGTACATAGTGGGTGTGTATGTACATAGTGGGTGTGTCTGTACATAGTGGGTGAGTCTGTACATATTGGGTATGTCTGTACATAGTGGGTATGTCCCTGTACATAGTGGGTGCATCTCTGTACATAGTGGGGGTGTCTGTACATAGTGGGTATGTCCCTGTACATAGTGGGTGCATCTCTGTACATAGTGGGCGTGTCTGTACATAGTGGGTGTGTATGTACATAGTTGGTGTGTCTGTACATAGTGGGTGAGTCTGTACATATTGGGTATGTCTGTACATAGTGGGTATGTCCCTGTACATAGTGGGTGTGACTAGACATAGTGGGTGTGTCTGTACATAGTGGGTATGTCTCTGTACATAGTGGGTGTGTCTGTACATAGTTGGTGTGTCTGTACATAGTGGGTGTCTCTGTACATAGTGGGTGTGTCTGTACATAGTGGGTGTGTCTGTACATAGTGGGTGTGTCTCTGTACATAGTGGGTGTGTCTGTACATAGTGGGTGAGTCTGTACATAGTGGGTATGTCTGTACATAGTGGGTATGTCCCTGTACATATAGGTGCATTTCTGTACATAGTGGGTATGTCTGTACATAGTGGGTATGTCCCTATACATAGTGGGTGTGGCTGTATATACTGGGTGTGTCTGTACATAGTGGGTATGTCTGTACAAAGTGGGTGTGTTGCAGCAATTTCACCAAAAGTTAAACACTTCTTTAACCGTTGACCTTGAAGTGAAGGTCATGGTAAACTAGTAACATTGTACGAGACTCCGCCCTTGGGTGATGCAGTTATACATCAAGTTTTACCAAGATATCTGCGGCAATCGAAAATATACAATTGGACAGGTTCTATTTTATTATCTATTATATAGTGAGTCTGTCCATGTACAAAACAGGCGTGTTTCCTTACCTCATTACCAATGACGAGAGTGGTTCCCAGACTGAAAGCATTTTCCTTGCCCCTCTCCTTCACATCTATGTGCTGCATGGCTCCCTCGCCAACCTTCCATGTCACTGTCAGATGATCTGAACCCTGGACAGACAAAGCAGTGTTCATTGACGTGAGATCTCAGTGTTCATTGACGTGAGATCTCAGAATTTACTGAAGTGAGATCTCAAGAGTTCATTGAAGTGCGATCTCAGGAGTTCACTGAAGTGCGATCTCAGAGTGTTCACTGAAGTGAGATCTCAAGAGTTTACTGAAGTGTGATCTCAAGAGTTCACTAAAGTGTGATCTCAAGAGTTTACTGAAGTGTGATCTCAGAGCATTCACTGAAGAGAGATATCTGAAGTGTGATCTCAAGAGTTCACTAAAATGTGATCTCAAAAGTTCCCTGAAGTGTGATCTAAAGAGGTCACTGAAGTGTGATCTCAAGAGTTCACTGAAGTGTGGTCTCAAGAGGTCACTGAAGTGTGATCTCAAGAGTTCAGTGAAGTGTGGTCTCAAGAGGTCACTGAAGTGTGATCTCAAGAGTTTACTGAAGTGTGATCTCAAGAGTTCACTGAAGTGTGACCTAAGAGGTCACTGAAGTGTGATCTCAAGTGTTCAATGAAGTGTGATCTCAAGAGGTCACTGAAGTGTGATCTCAAGAGTTCATTAAAGTGCGATCACAAGAGTTCACTGAAGTGCTATCTCAAGAGTTCACTGAAGTGAGATCTCAAGAGTTTACTGAAGTGTGATCTCAAGAGTTTACTGAAGTGTGATCGCAAGAGTTCACTGAAGTGTGATCTAAAGAGGTCACTGAAGTGTGATCTCAAGAGTTTACTGAAGTGTGATCTCAAGAGGTCACTGATGTGTGATCTCAGTGTTCCCTGAAGTGTGATCTAAAGAGTTCACTGAAGTGTGATCTTAAGAGGTCACTGAAGTGTGATCTCAAGAGGTCACTGAAGTGTGATCTCAGTGTTCACTTCACCCCTGGCATGTACATATTGCTGACTATTACTAGTTTGCAGTATATCTACATAAAACAAGGTCAATTCACACATATATTCTAGAACATGTTTCAAAATTTAGAACAGGTAAGAAAGAAAAACTTACTTGATTTATTACTATTTATTTATTAACTCTGACAATTTGAGCTCTGCTTATTACGGTGGCCCACTTTCTGTCTTAGTACATTCTTTTTTAATGGAAAATTTATGTGTCACCTGTAATATTTCATCTGGGAAACACGAAAGCCACCTTAGGGAGACAATATATAGAATTTCACTACCTTGCTACTAGGTCTGATGATTGCCTCCCCTTGATCCATGTCACTGAGGAGCTTCTCGCACTCCTTATAACCGATGTTATGGAACGACGGGTGAGCAATAACTCGCTTTGTATATGCTGCAAGTAAAAGCAGTATAATTTCACCTCAATTATTTCTTAAAAGTTACAATTTCCAGAAATTATCATTTTCCTATAAAAGATATTGTTATAAATATAATCATATACTTGTGGATTCACAAAAAAAAATAGAAAAAAAGTCAATATTTAACAGATGTGTCAAACAAAAAGGATGGGTGTTTCATACTACCCTTATTCTCTGGCCTTCGTTTTATTTGACAAGAGACACCTACTCTGTCGCCCCTGTTAATTCTCTGGCCTTCGTTTTATTTGACAAGAGCATACTACCCTTATTCTCTGGCCTTCGTTTTATTTGACAAGAGACCCCTCCTCTGTCCCGCCTGTTAATTCTCTGGCCTTAGTTTTAATTGACAAGAGACACCTACTCTGTCGAACCTGTTAATTCTCCGGCCTTAGTTTTATTTGACAAGAGACACCTACTCTGTTGCGCCTGTTAATTCTCTGGCCTTTGTTTTATTTGACAAGAGACACCTACTCTGTCGCCCCTGTTAATTCTCTGGCCTTCGTTTTATTTGACAAGAGACCCCTCCTCTGTCCCGCCTGTTAATTCTCTGGCCTTAGTTTTAATTGACAAGAGACACCTACTCTGTCGAACCTGTCAATTCTCTGGCCTTCGTTTTATTTGACAAGAGCATACTACCCTTATTCTCTGGCCTTCGTTTTATTTGACAAGAGCATACTACCCTTATTCTCTGGCCTTCGTTTTATTTGACAAGAGCATACTACCCTTATTCTCTGGCCTTCGTTTTATTTGACAAGAGACACCTACTCTGTTGCGCCTGTTAATTCTCTGGCCTTTGTTTTATTTGACAAGAGACACCTACTCTGTCGCCCCTGTTAATTCTCTGGCCTTCGTTTTATTTGACAAGAGCATACTACCCTTATTCTCTGGCCTTCGTTTTATTTGACAAGAGCATACTACCCTTATTCTCTGGCCTTCGTTTTATTTGACAAGAGACACCTACTCTGTTGCACCTGTTAATTCTCTGGCCTTCGTTTTATTTGACAAGAGACACCTACTCTGTTGCGCCTGTTAATTCTCTGGCCTTTGTTTTATTTGACAAGAGACACCTACTCTGTCGCCCCTGTTAATTCTCTGGCCTTCGTTTTATTTGACAAGAGACCCCTACTCTGTCACGCCTGTTAATTCTCTGGCCTTAGTTTTGTTTGACAAGAGACACCTACTCTGTCGAACCTGTTAATTCTCCGGCCTTAGTTTTATTTGACAAGAGACACCTACTCTATCACGCCTGTTAATTCTCTGGCCTTAGTTTTATTTGACAAGAGACACCCTCTCTGTCGAACCTGTTAATTCTCTGGCCTTAGTTTTATTTGACAAGAGACACCTACTCTGTCGAACCTGTTAATTCTCTGGCCTTCGTTTCATTTGACAAGAGACACCTACTCTGTCGAACCTGTTAATTCTCTGGCCTTCGTTTCATTTGACAAGAGACACCTACTCTGTCGAACCTGTTAATTCTCCGGCCTTAGTTTTATTTGACAAGAGACACCTACTCTGTCGCACCTGTTAATTCTCTGGCCTTCGTTTTATTTGACAAGAGACACCTACTCTGTCTCGCCTGTTAATTCTCTGGCCTTAGTTTTATATGACAAGAGACACCTACTCTGTCAAACCTGTTAATTCTCTGGCCTTCGTTTCATTTGAAAAGAGACACCTACTCTGTCGAACCTGTTAATTCTCTGGCCTTCGTTTTATTTGACAAGAGACACCTACTCTGTCTCGCCTGTTAATTCTCTGGCCTTAGTTTTATATGACAAGAGACACCTACTCTGTCAAACCTGTTAATTCTCTGGCCTTAGTTTTATTTGACCAGAGACACCTACTCTGTCGCGCCTGTTAATTCTCTGGCCTTTGTTTTATTTGACAAGAGACACCTACTCTGTCGCGCCTGTTAATTCTCTGGCCTTTGTTTTATTTGACAAGAGACCCCTCCTCTGTCACGCCTGTTAATTCTCTGGCCTTCGTTTTATTTGACAAGAGACACCTACTCTGTCGCACATGTTAATTCTCTGGCCTTAGTTTTATTTGCCAAGAGACACCTACTCTGTCGCGCCTGTTGTTTGCGCTTCTCTTCCTCTTTTTCAGCACTTTCCTTCTCCTGTCACGCCTGTTAATTCTCTGGCCTTAATTTTATTTGACAAGAGACACCTACTCTGTTGCGCCTGTTAATTCTCTGGCCTTTGTTTTATTTGACAAGAGACACCTACTCTGCCACGCCTGTTAATTCTCTGGCCTTAGTTTTATATGACAAGAGACACCTACTCTGTCAAACCTGTTAATTCTCTGGCCTTCGTTTCATTTGACAAGAGACACCTACTCTGTCGACCCTGTTAATTCTCCGGCCTTAGTTTTATTTGACAAGAGACACATACTCTGTCGCGCCTGTTGTTTGCGCTTCTCTTCCTCTTTTTCAGCACTTTCCTTCTCTAGATCCTGGTCGTAGTACAGATCTTTAGGGGGCCTGGAAAAAAATTCACATAAATCACCTGAAGTTTCCATTATCTACGATATCATTCTATATATAGTTCTCATTTGACAAGAGACACCTACTCTGTCGACCCTGTTAATTCTCCGGCCTTAGTTTTATTTGACAAGAGACACATACTCTGTCGCGCCTGTTGTTTGCGCTTCTCTTCCTCTTTTTCAGCACTTTCCTTCTCTAGATCCTGGTCGTAGTACAGATCTTTAGGTGGCCTGGAAAAAAATTCACATAAATCACCTGAAGTTTCCATTATCTACGATATCATTCTATATATAGTTCTCATTTGACAAGAGACACCTACTCTGTCGACCCTGTTAATTCTCCGGCCTTAGTTTTATTTGACAAGAGACACATACTCTGTCGCGCCTGTTGTTTGCGCTTCTCTTCCTCTTTTTCAGCACTTTCCTTCTCCTGTCACGCCTGTTAATTCTCTGGCCTTAATTTTATTTGACAAGAGACACCTACTCTGTCGCGCCTGTTGTTTGCGCTTCTCTTCCTCTTTTTCAGCACTTTCCTTCTCTAGATCCTGGTCGTAGTACAGATCTTTAGGTGGCCTTTTATTTGACAAGAGACCCCTACTCTGTCACGCCTGTTAATTCTCTGGCCTTAATTTTATTTGACAAGAGACACCTACTCTGTTGCGCCTGTTAATTCTCTGGCCTTTGTTTTATTTGACAAGAGACACCTACTCTGTCACGCCTGTTAATTCTCTGTCCTTAGTTTTATTTGACAAGAGACACCTACTCTGTCGCGCCTGTTGTTTGCGCTTCTCTTCCTCTTTTTCAGCACTTTCCTTCTCTAGATCCTGGTCGTAGTACAGATCTTTAGGTGGCCTGGAAAAAAATTCACATAAATCACCTGAAGTTTCCATTATCTACGATATCATTCTATATATAGTTCATTAAATATGATTTTATAGCATGATCCTTTTTTTTTTTTCAATATTTAATTCTAATTTTTTGGTAATTTATTTGTAATCTCCATAAACTTTCATTCACAAATACTTGTTCACAGTTTAATTTCATCAATTCTATAGGAGATTTTACATCACAAATATTGTATGATGTTTTTGTCATAAATGTGTACTGATGGCTTCATTTCATAAATTTCAGTTTTATAACTTTTCTTCATCTCAAAAATGTGTGTACAAATTTGCTATAACTGACCAACATATTTGAAGTGACCGAGACTTACTTCCAGTTTCCATCTTTATCCATAAGGTCTGAAGATTTACATGTTAGATCCACCTGGAAGCGGTCAATATCGATTTTTGTGATACGGCTATGAATAGTCATTCCAACTTTGACTCGATCCTCCGGATTCTTGACCATTTTGTCACTTATGTTCTTGGTGTGGATGAAACCGGTCACTCCATTGTCCAGCCTAGTTCTCACACCAACAGCCGAGCCTGGACAGCTTCCCGCGTCAAAATGACTCCACACCTTGTATCGGGGAATAGTGAAGGAGGTTTAAATACAGAAATTAAACATCAAACTTATCTTCCCGACTTGTGTTATTTTGCATGAAAAATATTTGACATGAATTTAGAATAGCACAATTTTTTTTTATCAAATCTTGTAACAGTAACCACAAGATATCTTCAAAATCCAAGGGCTACATTCTCAAGATATATATTTCTCTCATTTCTGTGTGTGTAAGATAGGGCTGTCCAGGGAAAGAAAAGGGTGTAGAAAATTTCTATGTTACACCCCATTTCATGTGACGTGACATCACAATGGCTCAACAATGAGGCGACATCACAAATTTGGAAAACTCTGATGCCACGATATGGAAAAGGTGATGTGATGAAATCAAAACACTTTTTACGATATATTTACCGTACACTTTAGAAAGATGAGATGATTTTTTCTGCGCAAACTCTGTTAGCAATTTTGGGGTATGCTAAATCACGCTGACAGTCTCGTTTTCGTCAAAAAAGTTCAGGGGAAAAGTGGATTTTTTCAATATGGTTGCCAGTCCAAACGCATTTTAATGGTTTCTGAGCTTATTCTGGTAGTTGGAATGAGAGAAAAATACTCTTTCATTCCCGGGGTGAAGGATAGAGAAATTCCACCCTCAGGTTTTTCAAATTTTTCAAAACCTTGGGTGGAATTTCCCTATCCTACACTCCTTGGCATGGCAATGTCTTCTAGTCTTCTTCGCTCCCTTGGATTTCTCCTGACAGAATCAAAATCCCCGTAGGTTATCACTAAGTACATATACTATGATCTGGTGAGGCTCACCTCGCTCAGTTCTGGGAAATCGTCTTTGTTACAGAAGGGACATTTCCAGAGCCCTGTTTCCTGGTCCCGGACGGGGTTTGCTTGGTCCAACTGGTCTCCACGGGGTCGTCGATGAGCAATTCCCGCCACAGTTGTCAAAATCAGTTTACCTAGGGATAGTAAGTTTATTTGGTTGTATATTTTTAACGTCCTATTAACAGCTAAGGTCATTTAAGGATGTAAAAAAATATCAAATTTGAAAAGAAGGATAAGTGAATTTTATTTGAACTTGAAAGGCAGTAAGAACACTTTGTGTGCATGATACACACAAAAATTAACGTGAAATTACTCAATATGACTGATGTTTCCTGAGGTCAAACACCCAGCAGAGGTTAAGATGGACTTAATTCACATGTGAAGATACAGAACACACACATCTCTCAGCAATTTAAAACATTTTCAAAACATTTTTAAGATCAGGTCATATAATTTATTGATAGAAACAAAGTAGATAACCACAAGAAATCAAGAACTTCACACAATCACTTACCGACATAGAACGTCTCTGGTGTTTCCTTGGTAATCATGTTGAAGCGCTCCTCGTTTAACGGTGATCGGTAGGGCGTTCTCAGATCCTTGTACCGGTGATTTAACTCGGCCCTGATGTCATAAAGTGTGATGTGTTTGTCACCATATCCCTGAAAATTAAAAATCACAAATATTTTTAATTCACGACTCGAATGTTTCATTATTTGACGTTCTTGACATTTCATTGCTAATATATATATTTGCTTTTTATGATGGGGGCAACACTTAACTTTATAGACCTAAGAATTGTTTTTTGTAATTGTAATTAAAACTTTCTAATGTGTAAAAAATCGTCCTAATTGTTTAACATTCTCATCACTGATATCAAATATTTTACAGCAATTCATTTACTCAATACTGACACCAGATCATGCAAATCTGCATTTTACTTCTTTTTGCTGTTTTTTTATGGTATGTTTGATTATGTTTGAAATATCCCATGTGTTCTGGCCACGAACCTGTCGTTCAAGCTCTTCTGCAAATGCATCAAGATCGAGGTCCTTCAGACGCTCTGGAGACTCCAGGATTTCCTCGAGTGCTCCGGCGGGGTTGGCATCCTCAGCCGTATCGTCATACTCCAGCGCGTCAACAGCCATCTTTCTGGCCCACTCGTAGTTCTCTGGATGGACACGCGAGCCATCCAACACTTCAATGTATGCATCCGTGCTATAAATATCAACCAATCACATGTCAACTATACATATCAACCAATCACAGGTCAACTATAACTCATGAAACTAAATACACATATCATACAATTAGGTAGCCAATCATGAAGGATTTTACAACCGATTTATTATCAATGCAATACAGGTATATATGATAGGAATCATATCACTAACAACTCTTAAGCATGGATGAGTCATTGCTTCTATAAGACTTTTTTAAAATGAAAATATAATTATAAAACAAATATTATGCAATATATCTCCATAATTATACTTATCGATAACAATTCGACAACACACCTTCGACAGCTTGCCTCTGACACATCAGGATACAGACAAGTTTTGATCAGCATATCATTGTTAAACTTCGTCAAACAGACCTGACAAACATTATTTATTACAGTGACTCTTGGTGTCAATGTAAACGAAGCTCCACCCCTAGAACTGTCCATCATTACCTATTACAGAGACTCTTGGTGTCAATGTAAACGAAGCTCCACCCCTAGAACTGTCCATCATTACCTATTACAGAGACTCTTGGTGTCAATGTAAACGAAGCTCCACCCCTAGAACTGTCCATCATTACCTATTACAGAGACTCTTGGTGTCAATGTAAACGAAGCTCCACCCCTAGAACTGTCCGTCATTACCTATCACCCAAACTACTGGGTGTCTATCTTTATGAAGATCCACCCCCCCTAAAACTGTCAATCATTACCTATCACCGAAACTAATGGTGTCTATCTTTATGAAGCTCCACCGCTAGAACTGCCAATCATTACCTATCGCCCAGATTACTGGTGTCAATCTTGATTAAGCTCCACCCCTAGAACTGTCAATCATTACCTATCGTCCAGACTACTGGTGTCTATCTTTATGAAGCTCCACCCCTAGAACTGCCAATCATTACCTATCGCCCAGACTACTGGTGTCAATCTTGATTAAGCTCCACCCCTAGAACTGTCAATCATTACCTATCGTCTAGACTACTGGTGTCTATCTTTATGAAGCTCCACCCCTAGAACTGTCAATCATTACCTATCGCCCAGACTACTGGTGTCAATCTTTATGAAGCCAGCACAGTTGATGAAGACATTGGGCCCCATGTGACACACCTCCACCAGCTGTGTCCTGTTTTCTAGGCGAATGTTGGCTTGCTTCAAAATCTACAGGGAACAAACAAAACGGTACATTTATGACAGTAACCTATGTAGTGAATATATCTATACAGATCTTTACACTGATGCTGACACTCAAGGCTGTGAATGCAGCAATAGAAACCCTTGAATTTGGAACACAATCAAAACTGGAATTTTTAAAAGTAGCAAATAGAAAATTTGACTGAATAAATTCAGAAATTTAAACTGATGTAGCAATTAAAATCCGAAATTTGAAAAGAAGAACTTCTAGAGGGACCAACCAAAATCTTGTGAATGCATCATACTTAAAACTTGATTTTGATATTGCAATCCACCAATATCTTGACTGTGTGAAAGTACATCTATCTACAATTTGAATTTCTTGATGCATCAACATTACAACTTATTTGTAAACACATTCTCAAAAATTTACTTGTTAAAAAGCAGTTAAGTGAAAATATTCACCATGAAATTTCTTAATACATCAACTACTTGAGAAATTATTATTATTTGTATAAGTCAGCAAACTTAAGGTTTTGTTTCTCACGGTGGCATCAACAGCTGAAAAAGTGTATGTACATACGTACAGCTGATAGACTCCATCTTGTTGTATCTATTAAAGTGATATACTTGTAGTAGTTAACTACACACGTTTTACTCAATACACTTAAGATAAAATTCCTGCAATTAACAAATACCCTAAATTCTCAATTAACAAATACCCTAAATTCTCAATTAACAAATATCCTAAATTCTCAATTAACAAATAGCCTAAATTTTCAATTAACAAATAGCCTAAATTCTCAATTAACAAATAGCCTAAATTCTCAATTAACAAATACCCTAAATTCTCAATTAACAAATACCCTAAATTCACAATTAACAAATATCCTAAATTCTCAATTAACAAATACCCTAAATTCTCAATTTACAAATACCCTAAATTCTCAATAACAATCCTGGGATTCCTTGCAGTCAAATATATCTCCAAAGTAATACAGCTTCGAAAATAGGTCAACTTTAACATTTCTGTCTTTCCAAGATAGCAGACCATGCTAATCAACTAGATTTTGTTCTAAAAATATGATTGTAAATGAAAATATTTACAGTTATGTAATTTGTGCCAATGACAAGTTTTTGACCATTAATGGTTTTGAATACTTCAATAATATGTTTGACTGTTAATGGTTTTGAATACTTCCATAATATGTTTGACTATTAATGGTTTTGAATACTTCAATAATATGTTTGATGGTTTAAAAGGTTTGAACATAAGCTGTATATGCATGGTTTCGAAAATAAGATGGCCTTGAAAATAGGCTAGTTTGGAAAATAAACCTTGGATTCCTTACTTAAAACAATATTTAAGGTCAAGCAACTGAAATATTTAACGACTAATTAACAACTAAAGGACTATGTATGGTTTGGGCCTTTTTTGGCCCCCAAATCCATCAAAATCATAAATCTGCAATAGAACTTTCAAACAACTGTTTCTTTAATTTTGAATACTTCCCCTGTACTATCATGTAAACATTTATTTTTGTTTTCAATTTTGGCTGCCATGGTATTCAGGTCGTATTTGCATAAATTATTGAAATTTGATTATTCAGTCAATTTTGACAGGTTTTCACCTAGTTTTTCTCTTAGCTACCATAGAGCGCACTCTTGAACAAACTTTCTATTTCTCCTAAAGTTGTATTACAGGTGCCTACACATTATCCTTTGATATTTAGTTTGTTCAAGCATGCGCTCTATAGTTTCTAGGAAAAAAACCTATGCAAAATATCACAATATTCACTGAATATTCAATTTTTCTAATTTATGCAAATTTGAACTTGTTACCATGGCAACAATAATTAGAAATATAGATAAATATTTTCATAATAGTATTTGGGAAGTATTCGAAATTAAAGAAACCGTCATTTCAAAGTTCATTTACAGGTTTTGAATTTTGATGCATTTGGGGGCCAAAACAGGCCCAAACCATACATAGTCCTTTGTAAACAACAAACTCAAAACTGAATTTGTAAATAACGACTTTGTCTGAAGGCACTGTGGTGTATATACCTTGAGGAGTTGTGATGCCTTCCTAGGTCCTAGTCCACACACAAACTGTACAAGGGGTGCCGTGTGACTGTTAGCGATGGCTCGGTTGATGTCCACCCCAACCTCATTGACTCTGTTCACAAACTCCAGTGACAGCGCATTTAACAAATCATCTTTAGGAATCTGATCCTACAACACAAAACCATGGAATAATGTCAGAGGGCAGTCGAACATCAGCCCGAAAATCACTCCACCATACAAGTCAGAAGCTATTCCAAATTAATCAAAATATCTGAAATCAAAGGAGTTTTAAACGAGTTATTTCATATTTTTTTTCATAACTTTCTTTTTTTATAACTGAGTTTAGGTAAAGCAACTTCATTGAACGAATTAATATATTACGATAATCTATTGTTACTTTAAATAGCATTTCAATTTGAAATTAAGTTCATACAAAAACGAACATTCTGAATATTCTTATTGGAGACAACACCTTACCACATAATGGTTACTACAAGTTATAACTTAAGTTGAACTGGTTTCTCCAAGTACTGATCTATGACCTGTAATGACATGTATCCACTGGTTACCTCAGTTACTTCAAGTAACCACTTCTCCCAGCCTTGTAACTAAAAGGAAACTACTAACACGAGACAGGTAACTAGGAACTGGAAACTCTTGGTTAACATGTATACTGAATTGCTAACCTTAGGTTATACTGCTTACATGGGATGGTTACTCATGGCAACCACTGAAAATAACTGTTTTAGGATAAGTTAGTTACTACATGTAACCACTTACCTGCATGGGGTGGTATTTGAGACATAGAATGTCCTCATCCACATTACACAGCTGGGCAAACTCAATGAGCGGGTCCTGTAGTCGCCTGGCTATGGAAACAGCGTGTCGCAGTACCACCGGATAGTCACGGAACTCAATCTGAACAGGAAATGTAAAACCGGTACGTTTAAAAACCCATTACTTGAATGATACTGATGACAGTTACAGAAAGATAGCAAAATAGAGTTCCTGTGTAAAACCATTATTGATATTTTTTACCCAAAACAAGGCAAATTTATGTTCCTTGACAAGGTTTTTCTCATAAATATCAAATAAAACAAGAGGCCCATGGGCCTTAACGGTCACCTGATATATTTATACAGAGAGTTGATTTTGTTTTTAACATGAGCAGAAATATTATTCAAAGTGACAAAAAACAA
>NW_018408589.1:284354-328369 GCF_002113885.1 Mizuhopecten yessoensis
GATCAGACGCTAGAAGGTATGGGGTCACCTGTCCAACCCCCCGATCAGATGTTAGAAGGTATCGGGTCACCTGCCCAACCCCCAATCAGATGCTAGTAGGTATTGGGTCACCTGCCCAACCCCCGATCAGACGCTAGAAGGAATGGGGTCACCTGCCCAACCCCCGATCAGACGCTAGAAGGTATGGGGTCACCTGCCCAACCCCTGACCAGACGCTAGAAGGTATGGGGTCACCTGTCCAACCCCCCGATCAGACATTAGAAGGTATCGGGTCACCTGCCCAACCCCCGATCAGACGCTAGAAGGTATCGGCTCACCTGTCCAACCCCCCGATCAGACGTTAGAAGGTATCGGGTCACCTGCCCAACCTCCAATCAGACGTTAGAAGGTATGGGGTCACCTGTCCGACCCCCGATCAGATGTTAAAAGGTATGGGGTCACCTGCCCAACCCCCAATCAGACGTTAGAAGGTATGGGGTCACCTGTTTAACCCCCCGATCAGACATTAGAAGGTATCGGGTCACCTGCCCAACCATGTGGGTTTTCTATGAGTACTGCAAGTTTCCTACTACATCCAGACCCCTGTGTACTCACATCCTGGCCATCAAGTTTCCTACCACAGTCAGACCCCTGTGTACTCACATCCTGGCCATCAAGTTTCCTACCACATTCAGACCCTGTTTTCTCACATCCTGGCCATCAAGTTTCCTACAACATTCAGACCCCTGTGTACTCACATCCTGGCCATCAAGTTTCCTACCACAGTCAGACCCATGTGTACTCACATCCTGGCCATCAAGTTTCCTACCACAGTCAGACCCCTGTGTACTCACATCCAGGCCATCAAGTTTCCTACCACAGTCAGACCCCTGTGTACTCACATCCAGGCCATCAAGTTTCCTACCACAGTCAGACCCCTGTGTACTCACATCCAGGCCATCAAGTTTCCTACCACAGTCAGACCCCTGTGTACTAACATCCTGGCCATCAAGTTTCCTACCACAGTCAGACCCCTGTGTACTCACATCCAGGCCATCAAGTTTCCTACCACAGTCAGACCCCTGTGTACTCACATCCAGGCCATCAAGTTTCCTACCACAGTCAGACCCCTGTGTACTCACATCCAGGCCATCAAGTTTCCTACCACAGTCAGACCCCTGTGTACTCACATCCAGGCCATCAAGTTTCCTACCACAGTCAGACCCCTGTGTACTCACATCCTGGCCATCAAGAGCGATTAATGTGCGATTAATGTAAGTTGTAACAAATTGTTTCATAACTGTTGTAAAATGAATGAAGTTTATTTTTGATATTATATTCACAGTTATGGTTATACATGGGTATTATGGGTGTGAAAATTGATAAATTCTCAAATTAGTTCCTGTCCAAATGTGTTCTGTGTCCCAGTTGTACATTACCTGAAACTGTTCTGGTTTATTTACTTACCTTGATTACCTGAAACCCTTGTTTTATTTACTCACCTTGACTACCTGAAACCCTTGTTTTATTTACTTACATTGATTACCTGAAACCGTTCTGTTTTATTTACTAACCTTGATTACCTGAAACCGTTCTGTTTTATTTACTTACCTTGATTACCTGAAACCTTTCTGTTTTATTAACTTACCTTGATTACCTGAAACTGTTCTGTTTTATTTACTTACCTTGACTACCTGAACCGTTCTGTTTTATTTACTTACCTTGATTACCTGAAACCGTTCTGTTTTATTTACTTACCTTGATTACCTGAAACTGTTCTGTTTTATTTACTTACCTTGATTACCTGAAACCGTTCTGTTTTATTTACTTACCTTGATTACCTGAAACCGTTCTGTTTTATTTACTTACCTTGATTACCTGAACCGTTCTGTTTTATTTACTTACCTTGACTCTGCTGACACAGCCACCACATGCGGTTTCTTAGTGGCAATAAAATCTTTGATTTTTTCCAGATCTTGTGCCTGTCAATCAAATTACGCGTGCTTTTAAATGAAAATCAAATTCTTTTCATCATCTTAACTTCACAAATAATGTTTTTTCTAAAGAGTTGACTTGAGTCTGAGTTAACATATATTGATTGTACTTTCGATGAAATGTTCTTTTTTTGTTTTAATTCAAACTGTATTTTACACACTGAAAATAGCCTCAATCTACAATTAATTTGTTGTATTTCAGTTATTGCATTTAACCTTACAATTTCTCACAACAAATTTCCCATCCTTTCAGTAAATCACATCACATTAATTTTCTCACATTATGCCAGACATATTACCTTGCCATCCTTGTCCACTTGTCTCCAAGCATTGCGTCGCTTCGTCAGGTATGGCATTCGAATGAAGTCTGTAACCTGGCCTTCTCCATCAATCAGAGCACCAAAACCAGGTGTGTCTCTGTTGTAACACAAACATGTAGCTATGATTTAATAATACCTAGAATTTTGTTTTTGTGAACAAAAACATATGTCTTCCCTTATTAGCCACTAGACAAACTTTGGTATAAAAAATTAACAAAGGGCAACATCTCTTTTTATAGTGGGGCATGAGACCCGAATTTAGAATGCGACACTCCTACTTCCCAAGATACATTAAAACTATAGCAAGTTTGGTCAACGTAGGTGAGAAATTCTGCCTTCCCAAGATAAATAAATATGGTAAGTTTGGTCAACATAAGTGAAATAACATGGAAGTTATGCCGTGGACAAACTTCGGTATTAAAAATAAACAAAGGGTCATAACTCTGTATATAGTGGGGCATAAAACCTGATTGAAGTGCAAGAAATTCTGCCTTCCCAAGATACATAAATATGGTAAGTTTGGTCAACGTAGGTAAAATAACATGGAAGTAATGCTCCAGACAAACTTGGCCACAACTCTGTATTGAGTGAAGCACGGAAGCTAATTCCAGTGCACTGCACACCTTCTGTGGATGATGCAGGTATACTTTAAGTTTGATCGAGATATCTTTAACGGTTTAAAATTTACAAGCCGGACAAGAATTTACTGAAAATGTTGTACTTATTTGACATTTGACCTAGAGGTGAAGGTCACAGTGACCTAATTCCAGTGCACTGCACACCATCTGTGGGTGACGCATGCATACCTAAAGTTTCATCAAGATATCTTTAACGGTTTAAAAGTTATGGCCAGGACAAGTCAGATTAGAAGAACCAGAAGAAGAAGAAGAAGAGGAACCAGAAGATGAACCAGTACTAATACAATATGTCTCCCTTCATTCGAAGGGGAGACATAATAGAATACAACATTTGATATAGTGCCCTATCTAGTTAGAATTAGCCACTCTTAAGCGCTTTACAGTGCATAGATATACAATCTATACAATCAATACAATTAACATATACATTAATCAATACAGTTTTGAGGAATTCCCAGGAGCTGCCTTATCCAGGGCTAACTTCTAGTCCTATGCCACCTGGCTAATACCTCCCTATGTGTGTATGCCTGCATGTGTGCTGCAGATGTATTGTGTTCTGTTTGTAGTGGGACCGTGCTTCCAATGGTATCATTTATAGTGCCACCTCACTTGAATGCTACAGCACAGATACCGCAACATCCACCCCAGACCAACTTATACTCCACCTGGGTTGGAAGGCCAGAGTGTTAACCACTCCACCAATCAATACGGGCTGAATAGTGGGACTATCAGATTAGTGATGGTTGGAGTAACAATGGCCAACTTTACACAAGCAAAATACTTTTTTACAAACTCAGTTAATTTGTCATTTTTTTCATCTTCAGGCGATACAATAATGTTTTGAGGTCCTACTCTATTGGATCGATCAGTATCCCAAACACAAGTGATAAATCAAGAACAAACCTCGCGGTGATGAAGGAGAGACCTAAGACACGAAGAACTTCCTTCTCATCGTCATCGTAGTCGTCCTCAAGTTGTTGATCCGCCTGGTAGGGTGCTACTTTTAGCCAGTTGTATAACTTACGACAGCAAGCCTGTTACAAAGAAGAAAATCATTATGGCTAAACTTATCAATGTTCTGTATCAAATATATTTACATATTTACTAGTACAGTACTTAATGTGACAGAAATAGAATGGATCATTACAATATGAGAAAGATCTGTTAGTTCTTCCGTTAGCCATTTTGTTTATGATTAGTCTCACAATTTAACATGCACAACGAGGGATCAAGGGGGCCTATATATCAAATTTGAGAAAGATCCCTCAAGTTATTTCCGGAGAAATAGGACTAACAAACCTTCAATATCAAAAATTGAAGATGGCTGTCGGTCGGCCATTTTGTTTATCTGATCAGTGTCAAAAGTAAACATGAACAATAAAGGATAGTGGGGAACCTCCATATAGAATTTGAGAAAGAACGCTCCAGTACTTCATGGGAAATTGCACTAAGAAACTTTAACTGTCAAAATCAAAGATTTGTTTATTCGATCAGTCTCATAAGAAAATATGCATAACTTCATAACAAAGGGAACCTACATGCAAAATTTAAGAAAGATCTCTCCAGTTCTTCCTGAATAATAGCCACAACAAACGTTCACTGTTTAAATCCAAGATGGTGGCCTGTCGGCCATAATCTATTTCCATTCAGTCTCAAAATTAAACATGCACAACTACAGACCAAGGGGAACCTACATATATAATTTAAAATGGATCTCTCCAGTACTTCCTGAGAAATAGCTATAACAAACCTTTACTGTCAAAATCCAAGATGGCTGCCTGTCGGCCATGTTGTTTATCCGATCAGTCTCATAAATTGCCTTGCACAACTAGGGACCAAGAGGAACCTACATATAAAATTTGAGATCCCTCTGGTACTTCCTGAGAAATAGCGATAATATGAATTGTTTAAGGACGGACGACGACACAGGGCGATTTGAATAGCGCACCATCAGATGATCGTGGGCTAAAAATACTGAAATCTTAACAGGAGTTGTGGTAAATTCCAGCCCCAAATATATAGACAGGAAAACCCTGACTCCTGCTGTAAAAATCATTAACTGACTAAAACTGATTAATACGATGTAACAGGGATCTGTCAAACCTACTTTGAGTATTCCTTCCTTTGCTTCAGCAATGAGCTTGGCTCTGAGCTCCTTCTCCATCTGAGGGTAAAGGAGCTTAGTGAGGGCTCGCTCCAGAGCTTGGCTCCTCTGAAGATTCCACTGTTGTACCAGGTGACTAAATTCATCCTGAAAAAGCAATTGAAAAATTTTAAATTACAATAAGTGTTCAATTTAACAAGATTACTCAAATATTATGATAAACAAGGTGGTTTCACTGCACACCATAAACACTGCTGTATTTATCCTGCGATAAGTTCAGGGAGCCAACATGTGTTGAAGGAAGGTTTCATTATATCAACACTTAATGATGACAAAAGATGATTGACCTTGTTGCATCATGACCTTGATTTTTGAAGGTGATCTGATGACCTTGAGGGAGACGCAAGGACTTATAAAGCTATTGAATTTATCATTTTTATCAAATTAAAGCAAATATAAAAGAGACAAATCAACATCAGGTTTAAATTAACCCCCTCCAAAGCCATGCACAGGTTTTGTTCAACTTTGTCCAGTCATATTTGTGGAAAGTGTTGACCAGTCAGAGAGTAGTATGCAAAATAATTTTGCACAGATTTTAATCAACTTCAAACATTGCCTGTCTTTTTATATTGTACATGCATACCAAGTTTCATCAAATTCAAATAAAAATTTAACCAAGTTGTCCTGCGAAAACCAAAGTGTGTAGAGATGGACAGATAGACAAAGACTCTCCATCCCATAATGATATACGGTTACGATTGCTTACTTACCCTGTAGAACAGTTGGCGAACTTCCTCAAAGTAGGTCTGGGAACCCTCTGCCATATCATCAATAAAAATTGTGATAGTCAGGAGTCCGTCCTCTTCTCCCTGTCGAATGAGAACACCTGTTTTACTAAATCAGCATTCATAATGACATGGTACACGAAAAACACATTGCAGCAACACTATATCAGTACGGACACTTGTATTGTTCTTACAAGGCAAACAACTACCTGGGTACTCCTGTTTACTTCAAACAAGAATAGGAAATTGAACAAAGACATGTTTAGTATACTGTAAAAAATAATCACTATTTGCCCAGTGTTAATTTCGCCTTCACATTTCATCACTATGTATATAGTGTTGTTTACTAATGTACACAGTAATGATAACTTCACCCTCATTACAGTGAGTGAAAATTGGAAGTATGAAAGTCCCATGATTTTTGAAAATGTATTTCGTTGCTTAGCACCTGTGACAATACTTGTTTCTAAGTCAAAAAATGCAAAAATTTAACTGCAGCAAAACATTTTCAGTAAACAGTATGTTTTAATTAATCTATTCGAGGATTTTTCCAAGTCTATATGCACAAATTTACAAAACTGGCAGCATTTACCAAAACAGAATTCCTTCAAAATTATATGGAAGTATTAAAGTGACTTTTGAAAATTTATTTCATTTCTTAACACCTGCTACATCACTTGTTTCTATGGACAACCAGTTACTGGTAATATTTTTCTGAACTAAAATGGTCTCTAACAATTCTATTTCATGCAAATTATCCAGATTTTTTGAAACCTCAAAGAAATTTTCCATGAAATATTCTGCAAAACCTTATCTGAATCCCATAAGGAATAAACGTTTCCGGGTCAGTGACACATAGGGAGGAACACACAGAGCCCATACCTGAGAGAGCTTGATGAACATTTCATCCTTTAGGTCCTTGACGGGTTTGTTCTTGAGGTACTTCATGGCATAACAAGGATGGGCCTCGTCGATCTCCTAATGTAAAACAGATCAAGACCTTGATACTGCAATCAAACCTTTTTTCAATGTCCTTAACCCTTTCACCCCTATGTAACTTTAGTAGACATTACCATGCATTGATTTGGATGAGTCCATTTTGGTCTACAGTGGTGAAAGTGTAAATGTGGTTACACACACAATTTTGATGAGATGGTCCATTACATAGTACTTCCCTGCAAATGTTAAAGTCCATTTTCACAGCTACCTCTACTGTTTCATATGAAAATTGAAATTAGGAATTTATTGGAATTTTTACACTGACACATTGTAAGACTTATCTTAAGTAGAAATAACAGCCTAAAAATCCTAAAATAAAAGAAATATATTTTTTGTATCAGGCAATAGGATAGGTAAAAAAACAAGGGTCAGGGAGAGGAATCCAGCTAGTAGCTAGCCCTCTAAAATAGTCAACAATGATTGTATAGGCCATGCTGTTTGTTATCATCAAACAGATCTGTGACAGTCAAACTCAGCTACACAATGATCATAATAATAGGATAATATTCCTGTCAAATCTGTGTCCTATGCAGGCTTTGTAAACAAAACAAACAGTAAGAAAGAAGTTACCTTGATGCCTTTCTTAGATGGGACAACATTGATTTTTGCACGTTCAAAATATGTTTGTCGAACACACTGTCGCACAAGGGGATCATGGCAAATTTGCATGGCGACCATATGGCGTGCACCAAGCAACACTTCCTCATCTGTTGGGAACTGACTGGAACAAGAGCAAAAGAAGTTGGGAAAATATCAAAATTGATCGAGAACTCTTGACAGGTTTATGGTGAAAAAACTTAATTCTAGAATTCATTATACAGGAGAGACGGCAGACAAAAGGTTTGGAAACAAATATATTTGTGTTGAAATGATGATAGAAACACATTTATAATTCATACAATTAAAAAAAACAAGTAAATGAAAAAAACAAAAATCATACAGTGAATTTGATATATAAAAAAGAAGTGGAATCATCTGAAAAGTTTGAAGATATACATTCACCAACCTGCAAACCAACTCCTTGGCGACCTCGAGGGGCTCCAGCGGGTACTGTTCTACATCATGACGCTGGTAGTTGTCACGAAGATTCTCGCCAAACTGCTCAGGAGACAAACCAAATTTCTGGGCAATGTCATCTGTAGATCAAACACAATATGCTTTCTGGTATAGGTAGACTCACTTTTTGGCAGTTACTTAATGAATATTCATTTATGATACTCAATGAATATTCATTTATGATACTCAATGAATATTCATTTATGATACTCAATGAATATTCATTTATGATACTCAATGAATATTCATTTATGATACTCAATGAATATTCATTTATGATACTCAATGAATATTCATTTATGATACTCAATGAATATTCATTTATGATACTCAATGAATATTCATTTATGATACTCAATGAATATTCATTTATGATACTCAATGAATATTCATTTATGATACTCAATGAATATTCATTTATGATACTCAATGAATATTCATTTATGATACTCAATGAATATTCATTTATGATACTCAATGAATATTCATTTATGATACTCAATGAATATTAATACATTATCTATAAACAATTAAATCTAACAAAAGATGGATTTGAAATAATCTATCAACGACCCATAAATGTGCACAATAAGTCAACAAAAATAATGAATGAGAAAAATAAATGCTGTTTACTTTTTAATAGTAATAAGTAGACTTATTTTCAAACCAGAATTTAATTCAGTGGCTAGAGTTTTCCTGTAAAGACTCCACAAATAAAATAGAATATGACTTGTGAAATTCTGTTAAATATCAAATGATTGATTTCCAGAAGTCCTTGAGATCAGTACCATAGACAGTCTTTATTCTTTTAACATGATTCTGATTATACAAATTTTGTGATTTTTATGAATATTTAATTTTTGCGTTTATGCTATAAAAGACATATATAGCAACAGTCATTCATAACCATACAGTAAACATTGTGATATATTTTACCATGTTCCTTGTAACTTTGTGATAAGATATTTATTCTATAACGAACATATTCATGATAATTGATCATGAAATGACCATAACAGGTTTGTGTCTTAATTTATCATCTATATATTACTTTATACCATCTACAGGTAGCATCATGGGTTGTCAGTATGAGAATACTCAAAAAGATGTTAAGAACGACTTGAAAAGAACTTGGGAACGTATTTCCTCAAAAGATAACGTCTGCTCTGACTTTTTTAAATCTAGAAGTATATAAGGTAGTAGTGTATAGATGATTAACAGTTTATAACACAGTATTTTCAGTGTTTGTCGTTGGAACAATTTTCTCATAACTTGCAAATGGATAAAATCTCGAGTCCACCTGCAGTGTTCTCGTGATGAGAAAATTGTTCTCCAACCAACCCTGACAACTCAGAATGATAACCTAGAATTCCAACATTTACAGCCTTCTCCAACCAACCCTGACAACACAGAATGATAATCTAGAATTCCAACATTAACAGCCTTCTCCAACAACCCCTGACAACACAGAATGATAACCTAGAACTCCAACATTTATAGCCTTCTCCAACCAACCCTGACAACACAGAATGATAACCTATAACTCCAACATTTACAGCCTTCTCCAACCAACCCTGACGACAGAGAATGATAACCTAGAATTCCAACATTTACAGCCTTCTCCAACCAACCCTGCCAACACAGAATGATAACCTAGAATTCCAACATTAACATCCTTCTCCAACAAACCCTGACAACAGAGAATGATAACCTAGAATTCCAACATTTACAGCCTTCTCCAACCAACCCTGACGACAGAGAATGATAACCTAGAATTCCAACATTAACATCCTTCTCCAACAAACCCTGACAACAGAGAATGATAACCTAGAATTCCAACATTTACAGCCTTCTCCAACCAACCCTGCCAACACAGAATGATAACCTAGAACTCCAACATTTATAGCCTTCTCCAACCAACCCTGACAACACAGAATGATAATCTAGAATTCCAACATTAACAGCCTTCTCCAACAACCCCTGACAACACAGAATGATAACCTAGAACTCCAACATTAACAGCCTTCTCCAACAAACCCTGACAACACGGAATGATAACCTAGAACTCCAACATTTACAGTTTTCTCCAACCAACCCTGACAACACAGAATGATAACCTAGACCTCCAACATTTACAGCCTTCTCCAACCAACCCTGAAAACACAGAATGATAACCTAGAATTCCAACATTTACAGCCTTCTCCACCCAACCCTGACAACACAGAATGATAACCTAGACCTCCAACATTTACAGCCTTCTCCAACCAACCCTGCCAACACAGAATGATAACCTAGAATTCCAACATTAACAGCCTTCTCCAACAACCCCTGACAACACAGAATGATAACCTAGAACTCCAACATTTATAGCCTTCTCCAACCAACCCTGACAACACAGAATGATAATCTAGAATTCCAACATTAACAGCCTTCTCCAACAACCCCTGACAACACAGAATGATAACCTAGAACTCCAACATCCTGCAGTGTTCTCGTGATGAGAAAATTGTTCTCCAACCAGCCCTGACAACTCAGAATGATAACCTAGAATTCCAACATTTACAGCCTTCTCCACCCAACCCTGACAACACAGAATGATAACCTAGACCTCCAACATTTACAGCCTTCTCCAACCAACCCTGAAAACACAGAATGATAACCTAGAATTCCAACATTTACAGCCTTCTCCACCCAACCCTGACAACACAGAATGATAACCTAGACCTCCAACATTTACAGCCTTCTCCAACCAACCCTGACGACAGAGAATGATAACCTAGAATTCCAACATTTACAGCCTTCTCCAACCAACCCTGACAACTCAGAATGATAACCTAGAACTCCAACATTTACAGCCTTCTCCAACCAACCCTGAAAACACAGAATGATAACCTAGAATTCCAACATTAACAGCCTTCTCCAACAAACCCTGACAACACGGAATGATAACCTAGAACTCCAACATTTACAGTTTTCTCCAACCAACCCTGACAACACAGAATGATAACCTATAACTCCAACATTTACAGCCTTCTCCAACCAACCCTGACGACAGAGAATGATAACCTAGAATTCCAACATTAACAGCCTTCTCCAACAACCCCTGACAACACAGAATGATAACCTAGAACTCCACCATTTACAGCCTTCTCCAACCAACCCTGACAACAGAGAATGATAACCTAGAATTACAACATTAACAGCCTTCTCCAACAAACCCTGACAACACGGAATGATAACCTAGAACTCCAACATTTACAGCCTTCTCCAACCAACCCTGACAACAGAGAATGATAACCTAGAATTCCAACATTTACAGCCTTCTCCAACCAACCCTGACAACACAGAATGATAACCTAGAACTCCAACATTTACAGCCTTCTCCAACCAACCCTGACAACACAGAATGATAACCTAGAACTCCAACATTTACAGCCTTCTCCAACCAACCCTGACAACACAGAATGATAACCTAGAACTCCAACATTTACAGCCTTCTCCAACCAACCCTGACAACACAGAATGATAACCTAGAACTCCAACATTTACAGCCTTCTCCAACCAACCCTGACAACACAGAATGATAACCTAGAACTCCAACATTTACAGCCTTCTCCAACCAACCCTGACAACACAGAATGATAACCTAGAACTCCAACATTTACAGCCTTCTCCAACCAACCCTGACAACACAGAATGATAACCTAGAACTCCAACATTTACAGCCTTCTCCAACCAACCCTGACAACACAGAATGATAACCTAGAACTCCAACATTTACAGCCTTCTCCAACCAACCCTGACAACACAGAATGATAACCTAGAACTCCAACATTTACAGCCTTCTCCAACCAACCCTGACAACACAGAATGATAACCTAGAACTCCAACATTTACAGCCTTCTCCAACCAACCCTGACAACACAGAATGATAACCTAGAACTCCAACATTTACAGCCTTCTCCAACCAACCCTGACAACACAGAATGATAACCTAGAACTCCAACATTTACAGCCTTCTCCAACCAACCCTGACAACACAGAATGATAACCTAGAACTCCAACATTTACAGCCTTCTCCAACCAACCCTGACAACACAGAATGATAACCTAGAACTCCAACATTTACAGCCTTCTCCAACCAACCCTGACAACACAGAATGATAACCTAGAACTCCAACATTTACAGCCTTCTCCAACCAACCCTGACAACACAGAATGATAACCTAGAACTCCAACATTTACAGCCTTCTCCAACCAACCCTGACAACACAGAATGATAACCTAGAACTCCAACATTTACAGCCTTCTCCAACCAACCCTGACAACACAGAATGATAACCTAGAACTCCAACATTTACAGCCTTCTCCAACCAACCCTGACAACACAGAATGATAACCTAGAACTCCAACATTTACAGCCTTCTCCAACCAACCCTGACAACACAGAATGATAACCTAGAACTCCAACATTTACAGCCTTCTCCAACCAACCCTGACAACACAGAATGATAACCTAGAACTCCAACATTTACAGCCTTCTCCAACCAACCCTGACAACACAGAATGATAACCTAGAACTCCAACATTTACAGCCTTCTCCAACCAACCCTGACAACACAGAATGATAACCTAGAACTCCAACATTTACAGCCTTCTCCAACCAACCCTGACAACACAGAATGATAACCTAGAACTCCAACATTTACAGCCTTCTCCAACCAACCCTGACAACACAGAATGATAACCTAGAACTCCAACATTTACAGCCTTCTCCAACCAACCCTGACAACACAGAATGATAACCTAGAACTCCAACATTTACAGCCTTCTCCAACCAACCCTGACAACACAGAATGATAACCTAGAACTCCAACATTTACAGCCTTCTCCAACCAACCCTGACAACACAGAATGATAACCTAGAACTCCAACATTTACAGCCTTCTCCAACCAACCCTGACAACACAGAATGATAACCTAGAACTCCAACATTTACAGCCTTCTCCAACCAACCCTGACAACACAGAATGATAACCTAGAACTCCAACATTTACAGCCTTCTCCAACCAACCCTGACAACACAGAATGATAACCTAGAACTCCAACATTTACAGCCTTCTCCAACCAACCCTGACAACACAGAATGATAACCTAGAACTCCAACATTTACAGCCTTCTCCAACCAACCCTGACAACACAGAATGATAACCTAGAACTCCAACATTTACAGCCTTCTCCAACCAACCCTGACAACACAGAATGATAACCTAGAACTCCAACATTAACAGCCTTCTCCAACCAACCCTGACAACACAGAATGATAACCTAGAATTCCAACATTTACAGCCTTCTCCAACCAACCCTGACAACACAGAATGATAACCTAGATCTCCAACATTTACAGCCTTTGTGAAGTTACCTTTATCGAAAAGTTATTGATTTACAGAAAGCACTTAATCCTGTTATCAAAGAATACCTAGTTTGTTTTGTTGGCAGATGGTATAGCCACTTTTACGCGAGGCCTGCTTTATCATTTCCTGTTGCTCGGGGGGATCTTCATTTTCAGGGTGTTCACTGTTCTCTTCATTACGAGCTTTTGTTTTCTCTGCGTTCCTCATCTTCGGGATGTCAGGTCCGTAATACAAAACGAAGTGCTGATAGACGTCCCTCAGCTCCTCAATGGTTTGAACTTGTTTGATCCTACAAACACAGAAACAGTCCATTCAACAATATTGTAAGAATTTCAGAAATTGAATATAACTGAAGTGTAATAATCATTTTTGTATAAATTTGCATTAAACATCAACCTTGTGAACATGTCTCCCCTTATTAGCCATTAAAAAAACTTTGGTATAAAAAATGAACAAGGGGCTATATCTCTTTATAAAGTGGGCCACGAGACCCGAATTTAGAATGCGACACTCCTACTCCCCAACATACATTAAAACTATAGCAAGTTTGGTCAATGAAATAACATGGGAGTTATGCCATGGACAAACTTCGGTATTAACATAAACAAAGGGCCATATCTCTGTATATAGTGGGGCACTAAACCTGATTTTATTGCAAGAGATTCCACCTTCCCAAGATACATAAATATGGTAAGTTTGGTCAACATAGGTGAAATAACATGGAACTTATGCTCCGGACAAACTTCGGTATTGAAAATAAACAAAGGATCATAACTCTGTATATAGTGGGGCACGATACCTAGTTCCAGTGCACTGTACACCTTCTGTGGGTGATGCAGGTATACTTCAAATTTGATTAAGATATCTTGTTTAGAAGTTATGCTGTGGACAAACTTCGGTATTCAAATTTAAAAAGGGCCATAACTCTGTATATAGTGAAGCTTGAGACCTTAACCTAGTGCACTGCACACCTTCTGTGGATGATGGAGGTATACTTCAAGTTTGATCAAGATATCTTTAACGGTTCAAAATTAAACGGCCGGACAGGAGTTTACTGAAAATGTTGTACTTATTTGACCTTGAGGTGAAGGTTAGTGACCTAATTTCAGTGCACTGCACACCTTCTGAGGGGGATGCATGTATATCTCAAGTTTCATCAAGATATCTTTAACGGTTAAAAGTTATGGCCCGGACAAGTTGCGATTAAAAGAACCAGAAGAAGAACCAGTACTAATACAATATGTCTCCCTTCATTCGAAGGGGAGACATAATTAAGCATCAAGCAAACAATATTGTAATGTCTTTTTCCCCCCAATATTCACAATTTTTCACAGATTTGCTAAAACTGGCCATATGGCACAAATATTAAGGTAAGGATGTATGGATTTGCTATTTATTTAGCGGGTTGTATTTTATTAAAACCCCTCAAAATAACATGTACAGTAATTTATTTATTACATATGCTGTGACCGACTTCATCATTTGCTTCATAAAGAGCCGACTAAATGCAGAGTTGGTTTTGAATTGGTTAACAACACATTATCTACTAAATTTGAATTAGGATTCTGATATTACTGAACTATGTTCGTACCATTTGTACATATCGAAATGGCAGAGCTTGATATAGGCTTCATATATTTACAACTCTCCTTTGACATCAGAACAACATATCAAGTGCTATATTATGCATAATATCCATCATAATGATCATTTTACCTCTAGCTGTCACAACGGTATCATATGTAACACATAAACTGAGTATTACCAGTCATGAATCGATAGGAATTATGAGTAACCTCCCGTTTAATGATCAGCACTTGTACAGTTTTCTACAGCTAGATAATAAAATGTATCTGTTCATTTCTTTATAGGCAATTTCTTTATTACACAGCTAAACAGAAGTGTGGTGTTTTTGGCTATTCACTGATATCTTACATGCTGAAAATAACTTAATTTTTTGTCAGAGATTCATTTTGGCATTCATGTTGAAGGAGACTTATTTGCCAAATTAAATCTTCAGTGAATATTTCTTCAGTATATAACCTCTATCCGTATAAAGCATGCTCTTAATTGTGGATTAAAGTACTTGCAAAAAAATTGTACAGACATATTGCAAAAAAATAAAGTGTGCACAAAAATTAAGTGATTTACAGGAAATACTACCCCACCTGTCTATATCTTCCTCCGTCAGGGCTCTCACGTTAGACTCCAAGACCTTTTCTGGGTCAGCGTTCTCCTCAAACTGGTAATTCTGCATCTTCTCAAATAGACGGACCATGTTGGTCTTCCTGGTCCTAAGTTGTGTCCACTGAATAAATCAACATGTCATGTTCTGTAAGTATTTTTTTCTTTTTAATTTTGGGAATGGAACCAGGGGCTTTAGAACTGGCAAGAAAACACCCAAATTGTAAATTTGATTCAATCCTAAAAGATTGTTTTCTGTCTAAAAATAGTTTAAATGACTAGAAATCTTTTGTTTACAAAAAGTTACCGGTATTCACACTTTAATGATTATAATTATATCATCATTTTTTTTTTAATATTCATTTATTTACATCATTTTAATTCAGTTACTCTAAACATGAGAAAAATACACTATTTCCTATGAGAACTATGAGAAAATGGTTGGAGTCAAGTTCTTGGATGATTTTTGGATGAAAATGATTATGTCGAGATGTAGCAACAAGCTTTTAATTCAAATTGAAATGGTAAAATTCTGTCATACACATAATTTTATGCCTCCCTCGATATGGGGAGGTAATTTGCTGTTGAGAAGTCGAATAGTTTAAACACCCTATAACATGCCTCACATTTCCCAGAGATCAGAAAGGTAACTATTTCAAAAATATTCTAAAATGTACTGATAACTAGAAAACAATGCACACCATCTTTACCTTTTCATCAAACTGCCAGATTTTCCACAAGTCATTGATGTTGAGATCAGACTCTACATACTCTTTTCGATAGAAGGCAATGAAGGGCACCTGTAAATCATTACAGTACAGTTTATAACAAAACAAAATCATCCTAAATGTGACACATAAATAAGAGTATATCAATAACAGTATAGTATAAAATACAAAAGCCTAAATTTGAAAAAAAATAAAAATTGCCAGGGTTGTATTTGTTAATGTGTATGTAACCAGTTTAGCCTGATATAACTTCGGTGATAACTCACCATGTCTTATCAGATTTGTACAACTGTATATCCGTGGTTTAACTTTCACAAATATCTGTTTTACTGCCAACATGGAACTGTGACAGTAACACTGCCAACATATGTACCACAACCCAGAACATGCATAAGGGTTGTTCCTCCTCTGATTCCGATACATTTGGACGTACAAAATTCTACAATCAATAAATGTATGCCAATTTGATGTAATCTCAGTCTATTGTGATATCGCATCCGATAAATTCAGAGTCAATCATGTATCATATATTTTTGATTAACTATTTACAAGCGATAAGAATTTAGATATAGTATCAGTTGACCGGTGTAGACTGTTTCAGGCCTTTAATGCCAAAAATAGCCAAAACCCATTCTAAAGTTTATCAAAACCCATTCTAAAGTTTATCAAAACCCATTCTTAAGTTTATCAGACAACAAGACTTGTAGCTTTTTCTTTGACAGTTTTAACACATGTGAGTGTAGATATCTACAAAGGGGATAAGATTACAAGCTAAATCTTGGCCCTTAACTTCAATTGTTGTTGGGCTGTAGAACAAAACAAGACAATAACAGACACACGCTATATCAACTGTGATAGTTGTCCCCTAAGTACAATCAAACAATGGTGGGTTATTCCTTTCCTTTTTTTTTGGACAACGAAACACAGACAAATCGAGTTAACAAGAAAACAGAAGTCATTGATATTCTACAATTTATGACAAAATTGAATGATGATAGTTTTTAAATATGTAGGCAATTTTTAACACAATGCATATCAGGAAATTATTGTTGTGGTCAAAATTTCTTCAAAATGAAACTTTTTAATTTTTCTGCTTTCTGAAATGTTATGCAGACAATTTTGATTCTGTCCAGATGAAATTTACAATTTTGATTTTCATCTCACAAATAAATTCTCAATGTGCCGTAAAATGGCCAAAGTCAGTGTGTTGTACTGTGGGGTACCTCGAGGTGCTGGTCCCTCATGAAGTTGATAGCTTCCCTGATTTTGTTGACCATGCTGGGTGGGCGTCGGCCAAAGTTTCCATGACTTTCCTGTTCCAATAGATTCTGAAACACACATCGAAGAATTAAGGTTTTCATAGTCAGCATAAGAAAAAATAACAATGCTAACTATTTCAAGCAATCCATAGATCTCGATCTCTGAACAGACTTTACTCCATCTGAGGCAATTATGTAGGTGTCCTCAGGGTTACACTCTCTTACCCTCTCTGCACCCCCAGAATATGTAATCAAAGGCTCTATACTTGCCAGCTTGCATCCTCAATACTCCTGGGGTTACTCTCACTTTTGCTCTTTGCACCCCTGGAATATGTCTTAGCAAAATTGAAGGCTCAGTGTGTACCACCTTGTTGATGAGACAAGACTACTAGTTCGATCCTTTGATGTACATCAAAAGAATCTCGCAGTCATGTAACGGTAAAAATTGAAATCTTCAAAGAACAGGCATCAGCCTAGCCATTGGTCAGGTGTTTTTTACCCGAGACCAATCAAACAGCTATCTTCCTACCTTTAATTTTGCTTTGAAATATTCTAGGGGTGCAGAGAGCGAGAGTGAGCGTAACCCTTGGAGAATCATGGATGGCCACTTTGTGGATGATACTTGTGCACTAGTTTGATCCTTTGATGTAGAGCATTATAGCAGTAAAATCGACTGGCTTCAAAGTCAAGTGTTTCTCCTCTGTAATTCTCTCAGGACAGGTATCAACCTAATTCTCTCAGGACAGGTAGCAACCTAATTCTCTCAGGACATGTATCAACATAATTCTCTCAGGACAGGTAGCAACCTAATTCTCTCAGGACAGGTAGCAACCTAATTCTCTCTCAGGACAGGTTGCAACCTAATTCTCTCAGGACAGGTAGCAACCTAATTCTCTCAGGACATGTATCAACATAATTCTCTCAGGACAGGTAGCAACCTAATTCTCTCAGGACAGGTATCAACCTAATTCTCTCAGGACAGGTATCAACCTAATTCTCTCAGGACAGGTATCAACCTAATTCTTTCAGGAGAGGTAGCAACCTAATTCTCTCAGGACAGGTATCAATCTAATGACTGGTTATTTTTTTTACCTGACATCAATCTAATTGCTGATTGTGTGCCTTCGATTTTTTCATGACAAATTCCAGTGGTGCAGAGAGCATGAGTGAACATAAACCCCTGGATTTGAAGAATGATATAAAGGTGAAATCTTATAAACTGTAGGAAAGGGATGGGTCCGAAAGAGCAAGGGTGTAGGAAAACCTTACCTGTTGAGACATAGTGGGGGTGGTAAAGGCCTGCTTATATATCCACTCAGCTTCCTCCTCTAATTCTCCGTCCTCCAGGGGACGTACAGCGATCTGGCGTAACTGGAATCGTTCTGGCATGTCCTTAGTTCGTATTTCCTGATCTTTGTCGGTGAAGAATCCACGCTCCAATTCTGTTGGCTCATACACCTGTAGGCAATCAAAATTGTTCCATAAAAATAAAAAGTCTCATATATAGATTTATGTTAACCAAAACTCTTTATGATATTTTTCCCAAATAAAACAAAAAATAACAAATAACGAAAAAAATCTATGACATTTTCCCCCAAAATAAATATACATCTCAAACAACTTTCTCAGTTGATGAAAAGTTTCCATGTTTTAAATTTTAATGATATTAACAAAGTAATGATAAATGTATGATTTATTGCCTACATCAAAAATGCCCTTCTTCTTTCCCTTCTTCCGTCCAACTTTTTTCGTCCTTGGGCGAGCGACTCCATCTTCTCCCTCCTCTTCCATGTACTATAAGGAAAAAATATATTTTAAGATATATTTTCATGGTATATCCAAAAGCAACAAAAAATGCATAATTTACCTGGAAAACTTTAACGTTGGATTTTATTTTTTACTTTTTGAGAAATAACATTTAACATTTCAGAAATATAATGATTACCGGTACAAAAGTAAAAATTTCAAAATAATAATAAAAAAAACCCAGTTCAGTAGTTTCTGTATTTTCAAATCTCATTATGGATCCAAGCCTCACACAACTTTAAAGTTATACTTAAGATTTGTCCCTTTTTTCTTCTACCTCATCTTCTTCAAACTCTTCTTCTTCCTCCTCCTCTCCTTCAGCATACTCGTCGAATTCCTCAAAATCAAAATCGACCCCAAAAATATCCTGTGCTTCTTGTAGAGCTCTGTGAATTTCAAAACAGATTAAATTACAATTAAATGGATCTTTTAGTAGTATTTAAAAAAGGATCTCAATTAATCTGAATGCAAAATCTTTGAAATTAATATCTGTTATTATCAAGAAATAGACGTAACCAGAAATATTTTTGTGACAAAAGTACCTACTGTGAAAAATTACAAGTGCAATTTAAAATAAAATGCTCTTAGGCCAAAAAATAAAGATTACTTGGTTCTCAGGCCTGCGCGCATTTCATGGCACCGTGCGCATTGTCGATTTTATCGTGAAAGTAATAAAAAAAAAATTGTGAATGCGCCAGCCGCCATCTTTAAAAAAAATCCGGAAAATTGGTCCGCATGTCGTTTTTACTCGTTAGTCACCTAAGTCCCGAAAACGTTTGAATAAAGGTAAGGATTGAAATACAGGCAAGCGTTAAAATGATTATGACTTATTAGTCTTGTGTACAAATGGCGCTCATTTCGGTACAAATAAGGAATGGGGGGGGGTTCGTGATTCTCGTCTGGAACATCGTGGGGGGATTTTCGGAGGTTTGCCCTATGACAGGTCTCTACACAACTATGAAAAGACAAGGTAATGTCCACAATGAACTACACAATAAAAAAAAAAGTCGCCCTCGTCTCGTTTTTGCCATGTAAAATGAGAAAAAAAATGCCGCCCTGCCGCATCTATTTTGAAAAAAACTGGCCTGAGAACCAAGTAATTAATTTTATTTGGCCTTACGACAATGGCACCTGACCTTGGATGCATATCTTGTTGATGTTAATTGTCACTGGATACTCTTAGTTTTATGCTTAAAAAATTAGTATGTTACTTTCAAATTCCTGTTTTTGCAGAAAACGGAACTGAAATACTCACGCATCTGTATGGATGATGTGTCTCTTTTTCTTGGCCTTTTTAACCGGTTCTCCATCCTCATTGACGATGAAATTATCCATGTCTATTTTAAGAGATAGAACAGACTTATTAAACGGATGAAAACAGGATTTTCCACATTTTACTTGTTTTAGTTTCCTTTATTTTTTTACTTTTCTAATAATGTCTCGATAAAGTCACAGAATACACAAATAACAGACAGAAATTTAAAACTGTTGTTTGTTGTCAACATCGCTGATAATACTTTTAATGCTGTTCTAATAGAAAGGATACAGAAACTGGTTAATTGAAGAATTTCCACCAACAGTTTATAATTCAAAGAGTTCTGAATTTTATGGAGATATAACCTGCAGATGAAAAAGCTGACCTAGTAATGAACGAAAAAGTATATTCTGGAACTAAATAAAAAAAACTTACCATCTTCATCTTCAGATTCCTCTAAGTCTTGGTACTCTGTGGTTTCTGGGCGCTCAGAAGCTTCCTCCATTTCCTCCCCTTCTTCTCCCTCGCCATGTTCGAACAGTTCCTCTGCAATAGCATTACGGTCTTTCTCTTCTTCTTTGTCACTCTCCTCATCATCTGACATCATCCGAATACGCTTTAGCTTTTTCGTCTGACAAAATGAAAACGAAATCTCAAACCTTTTTTCCATTTATAGCAATGAATCTTTTTTTTAAACTTATGAGATGTTAAAATGATTATTGTTCTATTACATAATGTTTTAGAAATCCTCAATTTACAACAATTTTCCAAGGCTAACTTTTGTATGTTATATATTGCTGTTTTAATAATACTGTCCATAAAAACTAGCTATAGAGTGTACCTTTTTAATACGGATTCCCAAGTTTTCTTGAATGAGGTCAAGATCATCATCGTCCAGCTGGTCATCAATTTCAGAGTCGTCCTCATGTTTCCTCTTTCCACTTTCACTTTCATCGCCACTTTCGTCTTCTTCTTCAATTTCATCATTAATCAGATCTTTCATTTCCTCTCGTATTCTTTCCTCGTCTGAAGCAAATAGTTTCAGAATATTTCGGAGCCTAAAAAACATCTTTACATAGATTTATTTGGTTTACGAAATCTCCTTAGCATTAACAGGGTGTAAAATTTCATATTTAAAGAGTGATAGACCAGAAATAATTAAACAAGTCTGACCTACACCTTAATAGTAAATATGGACAACTTTTACCAGCCAAATTTAGAAACCATGGGCAACGGATGGGTAGAATATCAAATCTCTGAAGGGAGACTGAAAAATCAACAACAACAACAATTAATTTTGCAGGTAATTAAGAAAAATTAATAGGGGATGTAAAAATTCCAAAGTCTGTTACCAATTCCAAAACAACTACCAGTATCTTTGGAGGCACAAAAGTTAGCACATGCCTTTCAAGACTCTATTCATAAATCTCAAATGGAAACTTATTTGAGATACTTTAAAAGCCTTACCATCTTCTTCTTCCTCATCTTCGTCATCATCGTCATCATCCTCAATTGCAATATGTTTGCTCTTTTTCTTTTTCAATTTCTTTACTTTCTTTTTCTTCTTTTTCTTTCGCTGTCCTATTTCTGAGCCAGAACCTGAACCAGATCCTGATCTTGACCTAGCTGGTGACCCTGATCCTGACCTAGCTGGTGACCCTGATCCTGACCTAGAGCCAGACCTTGACCTTGAGCCAGACCTTGACCTTGAGCCAGACCTTGACCTTGAGCCCGATCTTGACCTGGAGCCCGATCTAGACCTTGAGCCTGACCCAGATCTGGAGCCAGACCCAGACCTGGAGCCAGACCTAGATCTTGACCTGGATCTTGATCCTGATCCCGATCTTGATCCCGACCCAGACCTGGAGCCGGACCTGGACCTTGAACCTGATTTTGGCCTGGATCTTGCTCTCACTGATCCAGCTACTGACCCTCCACTACCACTTGCATTTCCATCTTCTGAACTAACATCTGAAACATCTGCTTCATCATCCAAAAACCCAGACATCTTGCATGGAAGATCTGTAAAAATTATATATATGTAAGAACTACAATTTAAATGTGTACTTTTGAGGCCTCCAATGAAAAGAGGTGACTTAAAATAATCTGGTAGAATAAAAATATACATAACTTGAACAATTTTAATTTTTTTTTAATTTTCAAAAGAGTTTTTTCAATACAATGACATTAATAATGGATCAGTAACCTACTTGTCACCAATCATATTTCATATCACCACTCATACCATACAAATTATGCAAAAAGAAATTTGTATCACTAAAGACTGCATATGGATAGGTATTATGTCATTTAATATCACACTTTATTGCTTTAAGGAAGAAGGAACTTTTATGCAGTTTTGATTTTGTCATTGCTACTCTCAATATATAGTAAAAACATAAATGAAATTCAATATGTACTGAATATTGTATATAATTGACACTTAAACTTATAAAAGCTGAATATATCCGTTATGGAATTTGTCATCAATAATAAGAATTAAGTTGAAGATTATGTTATTTGGAAATCATTGCATAAGGAGGGAAAAATAAATAAGTAAATAGCTATATAATTAAATAAATGTCTGGCGGTTCAACAAGTAAGTAGCCTATAGCATAACTTCAGTATGTGGCAGATTCAACCAGAAATCATTGGAAAAACACCCACAAAGATGAGGTATTTTATCAACTTTTTGATATAGCGAGTCACTACCTATCAATTTCTGAAAAGCAGCGATTCTTTGTATACAAATTAATGAATTTTCAAAATTTGAAAGTGACCAATATTGGAAAAATGAGATTATTTGAGTCATGAATCACACTGACAGGCTAATAAAACACTAAAATTGAATATCCCGCACAGCATATCTCTTCAACGGAAGACAAGAGCATGCATGATCTCGAATGGATTCAGAAAACAAATATCTTCAAGGAATTAATTGGGCATAACTTTTCGGCATTATGGCAAGAGACTTAAACGGTGTTTACACATTTAACATTTATAGAGGGCGGAGCTCTCCCTATAGGTAACACGTATGTAAGAAAAATAAAGATTATTCACAATACCTATGGAACTGAAAAACTTGTCTTAACATGGCCGCCAGTCGCACGCGCTGTAGTCTCCGCCATCTTGATCTCGAAACAAGTTCTCGTTTGCCGAATCTCGAACAAACGTTACATTTTTGTAAGATTTAAAACCTATATCTAACTATAGGATACTTAAATATTTGATACTTTCCGGTTAAAGATGTAAATTCTCTTCACATAACGTTACCGGCTACATTGCTCTAGTTATGAATGGTCGAAAAAGTATTGTATCGGCAGTGTAGTCTCGTTCAATCAGACGCTTGCGCAGACAACAAGAGTCTGATTGAATGAGACTATCACGTAGAGTTACGGTCCTTGCACTCCCTACGACAACTCTGGGTATAGATTGCAGTGGTATATATTTAGAAAACGGAATATCAACAAAACAACTTGCTGGTTGTCAACAAAAAGGGAGTTTAACACAGAGATGCAAAATGATAGGATAAAAAAGCATACAAGTATTTTCATAAGAATTTTTTAATTGATATTTTGCACGAAAAAAATAGAAGAAAAAAATTGAATCCATACTGTACTGTAACATTTTCATTTTTGATTACTATCTCACAGCTATTTTTTATTCATAAAAAAAAATCTGCTGTTTTACAAATCTGCACGATTTTTTTTTTTTTACAGTTTTATGTGCTGAACTGATTCAATTTCTAATTGAGGAAACAATACATTTTCTCTATTGCTAAAACTATACATAAAGCAGAGACATATAAAGCATATAGTCAGTAAGTTGCTGAAACAAATGTATTCATCCACAATATATATATGATATATAGATCTATTGACTCTCTTGGCTGCAATGATGGGTATTGAAAAATGACAAAAATTGTGATTTCGCATATGCTTCTTATTTTAATAGAAACTTCATATAAATTCAGTTTTTATAGCATTGAACAAATTAATTTTTACACATAAAAAGCACAAAAATTGTAAAATACTTTGCATAAATTATCTCTGGATGCAATATTTATAAATCATTGAAGTTAAGTTTGAAGTAATCCAAAGGGCTTATTTGTAAAGATATATATATATGTATATCTTTTCGTGGATATCAGATAACTATGCTATTATACATGATTAACAATATCCTTTCTAATATGTTTTATTTCAATGTCTTTGTAGAATATGGGCCGTGCCGTAAAACATATTAAGGCATGGCAATTGTTTTACACAATTTCGAATGTTCAAAACAAGTCATTCCTTCGCTTTATTCAAATTTCAGACATCACATGTGTCCGAAGGGAAGGCATTGAAAACACAGTTGTTTATTTACCCATTAGTCACAGTTTTCTGGTTAAATGAAAGTCTTATCTCAGAGGAATGGTGACATTGTTTCATCAAACTTCGATTTTTATTCAAACGCTCTACAGAATATCTGTCATTAAGATATATTGTGAAAAAGTAAATATTACCTCTCTTTCCATAAACAAGATGGCTGAAGTTGAGTAGGTGCTTTTTCTATCGAGCTCTTTGATTGGCTGATTGGTACATTTCCGAGAAGGGAGAACACTCTATTGATGTTTCACAATAAAAACAAAATGCAACAACTTCGGTCTAAGCAAAACCTTCTCCTAGCAAATTTAAGAACAAAGAAGATACTTTGAAGTGTCACAGCTATAACATCGACGGAGACATACACAAGAACAATTGATAATCAAAATAATGCGGAACCCGAATCATCCTACGTTGCTCCGTTCGCTAGAGCTAAAATTGGAAACTTTTTTCAAGAGAGGCCGTCGCTTGGAAATCATTATGAAGAAGATCCAACACTTAAATCATATTTAAAACGTCATATTCCTCCGGACGTAAGACTGACAACGCATGATATTAAAATATGTTATTGATATCATTTTATTACAACCCGTTTAGGCATCTGTGATGTGTGTATGTTAACTTAATGATGAGTTCTTGTCATGTGGATTAACATAGATTCAGAACAGCAGAATGCAGATAAATGCTGGACTTTGAGATAATAAATCATTATTCTGTCTTGTCTATAGAGACCACCTGTTTATAGTGATCTTTTTGTTACTGGTCTCAAGTGGCTACTTCAGGCAGGATTGACTATCATGTATAAAATGAAAAAGTTATTTTCATCTTTCATCAGCATTTTATGATGTGGTTTATTTAGTTTCAAATGTTATACCGGATAGAACAATTTGACAAATATGTTTTATTTATTTATTTGAGAGTCATGTATAGAGGACTTTGATAGTCCTGAACCAGAAATAAACTTAAATTCCATAATACCTGAAATGATAAACAATATATGTGTATATATATACAGTATATGTAACAGGAAAAAGAATTGTGTTCCAACGAGGATCAAACCCTCGATCTCCAGGTTCCATTAAGTCGGACGCTCTACCACTGAGGTAAAGGGAAATTCCCTCTAGCTCGAAGCTAGAAGGCGACCGTAATCCTATGTACAATTAAAATCTGCCACATATATATATATAGATCTAGAGGATATTTCATGGTTACCTGTTTAACACTATAATACATTTCACAAGTATGGCAGAAAAGCATGAGTGAAAATGTCAATATATCCTGCAATACAAGTGAAAAATAAATGATATTCAGCAGGAACACCATTAAAGTTTCAAAAATGTGCGAGAATTAGTGGTGAAATATTTGATGCCAATGTTCTAATGATGTTGTGTTTGACAACAAGGTGTGTTCGCCTTTTGAATTGGCTACTCTTAGGTGATTCTCCTATTTTCAGGTAGGTTTTGCTTAATAAATATGATCCTTTACGTAGGTATATAAATAGCTTAGTGTATGTGTGAAATTATGCCCCAAAACAAATAATCTGTGAATAGAAAATACCATTTTGGTTGGTCAAATGTGAAGATATAACATTTTGTTTATCTACACTGCAGTGAAGATTTCAGTTTTTATCACTGATAATTTCTGACATTTCATTGTATTTATCCCCTCCCGATGAGTTTGAGGGGCTATTCCGTCTTTGCGTATTGCAGGGTTATCTTCTCTTGGGAGCAGGTATTGATTGTTACGTCATTGGTTTGTGTGAGAAAATTACGTCGTTTTCTCAAAAATTGATGACGTTACTCTCACAAACAAGTGACGTAACATTCAATACCTGCTCCCAAGAGAAGATAACTCTGCACTACGCAAAGACGGAATAGGATTCCACCCGTATGTAGGTAGGTATGTACCAATGAACGTATGTACATACACACATACGTATATTAACTCTTTGCCAACGCTTTAGCGACTTTATTCCTCAACAGAATTTCATGAAACTTGATACAAGCTAGTGTTTAGTATGACAATACCTTAAACAAGTTTGCATTTCGGGTTTCTACATTGAAGGTTAAGGTCACTGTTACTATTTTTAGCTCACCTGGCCCAAAGGTTATTTTTAGATGTGACATTCAAACACTTTTTCAGATTTTTGCCTCTAAAGTGGAACCTGACTTGCACAACTTTGGTCAGAGAGTAACGGAAGAGATTGCTGACCTTGGTCAACAATGTGACACAGAGTTGCCATATGTGGAACACTTTGACCCCTGGGGTCAAAGGATTGACCGACTGGTCACATGTCCAGCATGGAAGAAGATGCACGACATCTCAGCAGAAGAAGGCATTATTTCTATTGCATACAACAGGGAAGTTGGGGAACACAGGTAGGTCACAATATAATGTCTTGTATTTCCGGTCACCAATTGTGTTCTCCCCACGAATATTTGATGTGCCGTGAACCAATTTTCTTCATGTTCATTATAGTTATGAATTAAGTGATCAAGGTAAAAGACGAAAGTAGAGAGCTGTTCTGAAAATTTGATAAGTTTTTCATTTCTTATTGTTACAATATAATTATGCTTTTCTCACGATTCTGGACTTTCTTAGTTTAAGAAAAAACTCAAAGGATCCCACCTGCCATATTATATTCATTTTAAACACATGTATTTATATATATCTCGGAGATACTTCAAGACTAGTTATCCATGATAGATATATTTCTTCGGGCCGCGGTGGCCAAGTGGTTAAGGCGTCTGACGTCCTGCTACCACTAGCCCTCCACCACTGGGTCGCGGGTTCGAGACCTACGCGGGGCAGTTGCCAGGTACTGGCCGTTGGTCGGTGGTTTTTCTCCTGGAACACTTCCACTAGCCATCCACCACTGGGTCGTGGGTTCGAGACCTACGTGGGGCAGTTGCCAGGTACTGGCCGTTGGTTGGTGTTTTTTCTCCGGGGAACTCCGGCTTTCCTCCACCACCAAAACCTGGCACGTCCTTAATTGACCATAGCTGTTAATAGGACATAAAACACAAACAAACAAACAAATACATATATTTCCTGTTGATAAATATTATGGCAATACTGAATATTATTAAACTATGGTGAAGATGTTTTTTTCACCCTGTGTTAAAGATGAGATTTTTATGATACTATGTTCATTATAATATACACTTATCATTTAAATTATCAATATATATTTCTAACCTTTGGTTGTAGTTCAACAGTTTTTAGCTCACATGGTCCGATGGACCAAGGTGAGCTTATGCCATACCGCAGCGTCCTGCGTCCGTCGTTCGTCAACTTTACACTACTAGTCATGAACCACTGAGCGAATTTTAACAAAATTTGGTGTGGAGCATCCTTGGGTGAAGAAGAACCAATTTTGTATAAATGGTGGGTCTGGCCCCCCTGGGGGCTGAGGGGACGGGCCCAATAGGGGAAATGTAGCAAATTCTTTAAAATCCTTATTCTGTAGGAATAGAAGGATTTGTTCCATATTTGGTCTGAAGCATCCTTGGGTGAAAGGGAACCAATTTTGTATAAACCGTGGATCTGGCCCCCCAGGTGCCTGAGGGGCGGGGCCCAATAGGGGAAACATAGCAAATTATTCTTTAAAATCCTTCTGCTTCTGTAGGAATGAAAGGATTTGATCCATATTTGGTCAGAAGCATCCTTGGGGGAAGGGGAACAAATTTTGTATAAATGGTGGGTCTGGCCCCCCTGGGGGCTGAGGGGCGGGGCCCTATAGGGGAAATATAGCAAATTCTTTAAAATCCTTCTTCTTCTGTAGGAATGAAAGGATTTGTTCCATATTTGGTGTTGAGCATCCTTGGGTAGTGGGGAACCAATTTTGTATAAACCATGGGTCTAGCTCCCCAGGGGCCTGATTGGCGGAGCCCAATAGGGGAAACAGCAAATTATTCTTTAAAATCCTTCTTCTTCTGTAGGAATGAAAGGATTCGGTCCATATTTGGTGTGGAGCATCCTGGGGTGAAGGGGAACCAATTTTGTATAAACGGTGGGTGTGGCCCCCCTGGGACCTGAGGGGTGGGGCCCAATAGGGGGAATAGACCTAAATCTTCAAAATCCTTCTTCTTCGGAAGGAATGACAGGATTTGGTCCATATTTGGTCTAAAGCATTCTTGGGTGAAGGGGAACCAATTTTGTATAAACGGTGTGTCTGACCCCCCCTGTAGGCAGAGAGGCGGGGCCCAATAGGGAAAATAGAGGTAAAACCTTTAAAATCCTTCTCCTACCATAGGGATTAAGGGATTTTATCCTAATTTAGTCCGGAGCATCCTTGGGCCAAGGGGACTCAATTTTGTATTAGCAGTAGGTGGGGTCTCCGAGGGGGGCAGAAGGGCGGGGCCCAATAGGAGAAATAGAGGTAAAACCTTTAGAATCCTTCTCCGACCATCGGGATCAAGGGATTTTATCCTTATTTAGTGTGGAGCATCCTTGGGTGACGGTGACTCAATTTTGTATAATTGGTGGGTATGACCCCCGTAGGGCCATAGGGGTGGAGCTCTGTTTGAAGTTTTTTCTCTATATCTCAAGTACTGGATGGATCTTTCTGAAATTTCATATGTACTTACAGCACCTACCATAGAGTGCTATATCTTTACTTCATACCAATTACTTTAATTATATTCAGGTGAGCGATACAGGCCCTCTGGGCCTCTTGTACTTTAACCAATTAGCAATTTTATTAAAGATTCTTTAGGTTAATAACACAATGACATTAATTTTATCAATTTAAGCAAGTAGATAATCATCGAATTGAAAAATTGAAAAATTTTCAAAAAACCAATGACATGTAAAAATAGACCTTTTGGGGTCGTTAGAATAATTCACTATTGTGCTCATAGAATTTATTTGATTTGATATATAGATATATTTGTCCAACTGGCAAATGAAGCTATTATTAGGACGAGTGCATGTCAAAGATAGCCTACTTTCATAATATAAAGTGATAAAAAAGGTGGTTTAGGTAAACATGATATTCCCAAATGTGATATAAAGCAATGTGACAATAAGTAACATCCACTATAGAAGGATTTTTTTAAACAATTAAATAGATAATTTAAGATATGTAATGAAGTACGTGTATTGCATGGCTTTGTTGACAGTCGTCTCCACCAGATGGCGAAAGTGTACCTGTTTGCCTCATTTTCGGGTTTATACTCATGCCCCATAGCTATGACGGATGGGGCTGCTAAAATTATAGAGGTAAGATGTTGGAATATATACTACTGACAAAAAAGATGTAAACAGGATTTTTTCCGCCATTGATTTTCGCTGCATTTTGCCCACCTGCTCAACACATTTTATTTGGTTTGGTTTGGTTTGGTTTGGTTTGTTTGTGAACATTTTTGTTCTTTATCATCTGGATTAATCAATTCTGTTTTCATATTTTTCACCTCCATCATATTAAAATATTACCACATACCTATTCTTAACAGACATTATTCAAGTATTTTTTTATAAAGAATTTTCGATGTGGAATAGAAATAAGAAATAGAAAGTCTTTGAAATAAAAAATCTGCAAAGTTCTATGAATTTGAATCAAATGAGGATTTATAATGGCAGTTCAAATTTTGGTACATTTGTATAATGCAAAAATATGGATTCCTTTTTTTCTACCGTAAACCGCTGGGGTTCGTTACAAAAGTACAATGCTCAGGTGTGCTGTGACCCATATCAGTATAGCCTAATGTATATTGTAACATATACCTCCCCATGTGTGATTTATCTTACTGTATAGTCTATTATTATTTGACACACACACAAAAGAAAAATAATAACATTTAATTTAAATTTATAAGAAAATCAAAAAGTTTAAAAAATCAAAACTTAAAAAGATATTAATAAGCAATTTGAATATCTTTAACACGACAAATATCAATGGCAAAGGACGATACTGTACAGCAATAGATAATAGGGGCCATATAAAAAGTATCCTTGTTCCAATGTTTTATTATAATCGAACACAGTTTGGGTATTCAAGTTAAAGTATGTAAATGATGTTAAATGGTTTCTCGATTGAATACCATATATATGTTGTGAGTAGGGCAAGATATAGGTGGGTTGGACTGGACGGGTGGGGCAGTGAATAGCACTCTCACCTTTCACCAAGACGACCAGGATTTGATTCTTCTATCGTATATGAAAAGTTACTGGGTCACCTGCTGACCATATGGGTTTTCTCCGGTTACCCTGGATTCCTCCCACATAAAGACTATCATCACAAGAGTGATTAATATAAAGTTAAAAAAACTTGCTTCACAATCGTTGTAAAAGAAGTAAAGTTTATATTGTTTACACCCTTTTTTCACGAGTGTAACATATTTGGAATTGAAAAAATAGACAAGTTCCCTTGCACTCATAAAAAATATTGATATTCTGCCATAATCTTAAACCTGAAGAGCCCTGTGAAGGGTGAAAGCAGCTAGTTTTTAGTCGGTCGTTAAATCTTATTTTTTCTATATTTACTTACTTCACATGGACATTTAATCCTTTTTATCATATATATGGAATTCAATGGAAAACTGTTAAATATCTTCTATATACCTTGTCTGTTAGTTTGTAACATTGATTTCACTCAAGTTGTATCTTGTTGTTTTGTTATCACGGAAACTGTTTTTTCCACTGTATTATTTACTAAAATACCAATGATTGATATCAAGTGTTTGAAGTATTGAAATATGATCATTTACAATACAGCCAGATGGCAGACAGGGTTAGTGACTTATAGTGGTCCATTTTTAAATTTATACTGCAAAATTAATATACTCCTATTTTCTAGATATAGCCATGCAAGGGGAGATAATTAGATAATCCTTGTTCAAATCAATATTACTGAGGAATTTTAGTTCATTTTTGACCTTCCTCTTGAACATAACCGATGAATATCTCTTACAAATCATTAATTAACAGTATGTAAGTTTATGTAACCTTTTGCTGTTGCTATGCAAAGGAAACATTTTGTACTCTTACACTACAGTGCTCAATTTATATGCTGGTGCCCCCTGGTGGTGACGACTGTCATTTAAAAAGAACTTGTAGGGGAAATTTTAGTTAATATGAAATCAATGTATCACGTTACATTATGAACCCAGTCAGTAAAAAAATAAAATGATGACTTTGTTAATTTAAGGATGTATGCTACTTTATCATGAAATGCTGCTTATTTCCAAAAGTGTTCCATGCCTGGGAATATAAAACATTCTATTTGTGAATCGTAAATTAGAATTGATTAAATAACTGTTGATGTTTTTGAATGTACACAAGATTTGATGTGTTGATAGATTTGAGAATTTGAGAATTACAAGATGATGCAAATTAAAAAAAGGTTTTAAAGGGAAATAACTCTCATAAAAATCACAGGTTAAATATATCAGGTAACATTTGTTGTTAAGAAAGGGTTGTAGCTGAGTTAACTGGATCGGAAGTAATAAGTCAGCTCATTAAGAGTGTTACTGTCCGTCTAGAGTTGGGAGGATATGGGTTCAAATCCTGGTCTGGTCTCTGCTTTTTGTGCACTCTCGATTCACTGCAATATGTGAACAATTGTTGAAAATAAATAGTGCACATTATTATACTGTTTTCGTTGACAGTCGTCTCCACCAGATGGCGAAGGCGTACCTCATGTTTGCGGCGTCTGGCCTGTATTGGTGTCCTCTTGCCATGACTGATGGCGCCACCTATATTGTGGAGGTATCACAAAGAAAGAACACTAACTCTAGCATAATTCCTACTTTTGTCCAAAACTGAACATTTCATTAGTGCCCCACCGATACAACGAGAGAAGGCTATATAGCTATAGGTTTACAATCCATCTGCCAGTCTTTAGTCTGATCAGCAGACAAACTCATTTTCCAAAACAAATTAACATGCAATATTGGTTCAGTAAGAGTAACAGCCTTAAATTTGCATAAGCCATGGGTAACCCCACCCACCTCTACCATTGATGACGTCACACAGTTGTGTCTCATTTGCAGAAAATATGCATAGCTCCGCCCTCATGTACTGTTGTTGACGTCATGGAGGCTTGTCACATTCTTTGGTCAGGTTATGAGATGATAACTGTTTTATGGGAACAATGGTTATAGAGTGAATGTCAGTTTAGACTGTTAATATTTAATGACACAAATAAATATTTACATTATCTTTATAGCACATTTTCTACCTGGAATACCCATTCTAAGATACTAAACAGCACACAATGCAATTTTTGAAAAATTCGCAGCAGCTTCCTAAAAAAGAATATACTGCAAACCCTATGCCACCTGGCTAATATCTCCACGGGTGTGCATGTGTGGGTGTTAGAGATAACTGCAGGCCCTATACCAACTGGCTAATATCTCCACGCGTGTGCATGTGTGGGTGTTGGAGATGAATTTTTGTTCTGTTTTATGATGAGACAAAGATTTTTTTTCATAATACCACCTCATTTAAAGCTACAGCACAGACAATGCAGCACCCACTCCGTCCCATTTGTACTCCACTTGGATTGTTGGAGTGGTGTGGCCAAGAGAATAACACTCTGTATATTTAATACCAGAACAACATAGGGGGTTAAACCCTGGCTGTCTGTGTGGAAGGGTGGAGTGTTGAGCAGTCCATCCAATCTGCTCATACTATCACTTATTTTATTTTTCAAAACTTTAAAACAGATAGAAAGAAAAAAATTCTTAATGATGGAAACCTCCAGATGAAATTTGTATTAGAAAGGTCAAAACAGAATTCTGAGGAAGGTTATAGCGGCATGTAGCACTTCCTCAACTGTGTTGGAATGATCTTATAACTGTATTCCTTGTTTGATTTTTTGTGTTTACTGAAACCTTTGAATTGCTAAAACTAAAATACTTAGCTTGCGACAACTTGTTTTAAGCTAGTTTCACTCTTTGCAAGCCATGTGCAAGCTGTAGTAGAAAGTTCACACAAGTTTGCTAAGGACCTGCTTCATATACATATATTTATCCACAAGCTTGCACTTTCTGAAAGTTTGCAAGTTTTTTTGCAAGCTAGCGAGTCCTTCTGGAAGCAATGCAAACTTGTGAACTTGCAATTTTTGCTAATTACAGTAAAACCCCGTTGTAATGCCACCCGTTAAACCGTCAAACCCACATACTGCATTAATTATTGAGGAAGGATTCCCCCAGCGTAAATGCACCCGTTTTAACGCCAAACCTGCTTACCGCCATCAGCCATCATATTCCCAAAACAAATGGTTAAAATCAGACTATTTTGATCTCGAGAAGGTATATCAGGATGACAGGGATGTAACGTATGTGTGAACATTGTACTGTTATACATGTTATACATGACTGCCAACTAAACATGTAATCAGCTGTATGTTTTGATAAATTAAATAACAATTTTGAAAAAAACAACATATTTTGAAGTTTATTATTATTTCTTTAAAGTATAAGTTCAGTTGGTGTTTTCTGACTTGCTGTTAGTTAGAAATAACTGACTATCCCTTTTAGATTATTTTTGATTGGACAAAGAATCTTCTGAATATTTATATAGATATAAATGCTGAATACTAGCACCCTAAATGAAGATGATTCTGCTCCAGAATTTGGCTCCAAAGTATCCGTGGTTGAAAGAGAGGGCGTTCAGACATTTGACCAGTCGAGAGCCCGGTCATTTCTGGACCTCTGGACAATGGATGACCGAGAGAAAGGGTGGATCAGATGTAGGTAGGTAAAAAGAATTAATTAATTGACAAATAAATAAAAGGCTGAATTTATTAACTATTGGCAAAATCAGGCATGAATGATTGGGCAAGTGAATTAACAGCTGAACTGGCATATGAATGAATGGCTGAATTTATGACATGAATGAAATACAGAATTTGACGAATGATTTCATGACTTAATTTGCAAAGGAATAAATTATCAACAAATTACTGTAATGAATTTACATATATACCTGGTATGACTTGAATTGATATATATTACATTAATACATATTAATGTATGACTGATTTAATGAATGAATTACTGTCAAATAAACTAATAATATTTAGTTGCAAAATTGGTTAATAATTGAGTTTCTATGCAGCTAATGGTACAGAAACGGTTGCCATACCACAAGACGATGGGAGTTTCCGACTCCATGGATACAAGTGGTTCTCCTCGGCAACCGATGCTGACATCACATTCACATTGGCCAGAGTTGTCGGAAAGGATGGACAAACTACAACGGTAGCTAATGATTGGTCAAAATTCTAAAGATGTACTATGGCAAAATATTATGTAACAGTTTTTAGCTCACCTGGCCCAAAGGGCCATGTGAGCTTATGCCGTACTGCGTGTCCGGGAGGATGTAGGGTCATGATATTTGGCCAGTAGGTACCTGAGATGGAGTGCTATAAAGTTTCCTCACCTCATTTAAATGACCTTGACCTACTTTCAGGGTCACTAGGGTCAAATATGTTAAAAAATTCAAACAACAATATCCTAAGAACCATTTGGACTAGAGTCATGATACTTGGGTATGTTATGGAGACCAGAAGTGCAATTACTTTTCTCAATTACAGTAATGAGGTCAAAGGTCAACTTTAAGTGCTAGTCAGGGGTCAAATGTCAACATGTGTTAAAAGCTTTAACAATCTTCTTCTCAAGTTCCATAAGGCCCAGGGTCATGATTTTTGGCCAGTAAGTACCTGGGATGGAGTGCTATAAAGTTTCCTCATTAAAATGACCTTGACCTACTCTCAAGGTCACAGAGGTCAAATATGTTTAAAATTTCAAACAAATATATTCCAAGAACCATTTGGACTAGAGTCATGATACTTGAGTATGTTATGTAGACCAGCAGTGCGAAATATTTTTCTCAGTAATGAGGTCAAAGGTCAACTTTAAGTGCAAGTCATTGGTCAAAGGTCAATGTGGGTTAAAAGCTTCAAAATTAAAATTTGAAATTTCAATCAATAATATCTTCAGAACCGTTAAAATGTCTTGTGTTCTTAACTTAACTTCTTAACCTATATGTCAGTTTCATGTAACAAAAGAAACAGGTGAACGATACAGGCCCTCTGGGCGTCTTGTTCATTGCTGTTTTCCCTTTGGTATATGAATTTCAGTAACATGTCTGAAACCAGCCCTACAAATAACTCATAACCAGATGTTTGACCGATAGGAGATCGAGAAAACTTTCATTGAGACAAGTGATATTATACAGTGTATAACTTATCTAAAGCAAAACCTGCCGAACCCAGAAACCTGTATAAACAGGACCTTTCAATAGATATCTTAGAAATTTAAAAATCTTTTGATATATACACACATTATACACCCTTGGAGTTTCTCCTGACAAAATCATAGGCTTAAGGTTAAACCATTTGACAAGTTCCCAACATCACAAACAGATTAATCACAGGGCTGATAGGCAGTGGGTACCTGTACTTTGAAGATTATCAAAGACCTACTCTGAGATCAAAGCCGGTACAGTTTACTCAGATGCTGACAATTCATTTTCATCTGCAATCAAAGCCTCATTCTCAGGTTGGCAGGAATCTGTCACAGTTTCCCACTAGTCAACATGTAATACCCCCATGACGGTGTGTATAAGGACTATTGATTTTGTCTGACGAAAATCCAGGGGTGCAGTGTGATATCGCTAGCGGAACCCGTGTATTTTGTCTTTTAAGTAAAGTGGATCAGTGAAATAAAAGTTTGTACTATTTTTTATTTTTTTTCCAGGGAACTCGTGGATTGTCGTTATTCTACTTAGAGGTCCACAATTCTGACGGAAGTCTCAACAACATACAGATTCAGAAACTGAAAAACAAGCTCGGGACCAAACAAGTTCCTACGGCTGAACTTCTGCTGGACGGAACTATTGCCCATAAGGTGAGTGGACCTGGCACTAGGTGTTAGTTTACATACATATAAAGTGTTAACGTGATTAAGTTCCCACTGCTGGGCTTCTTCTAGATGCAGCTAGCTGTTGTTGAGCTATAAAAAAGCCAAAGGGTCAAAGTTAAACTACAGCTATAAAGGGCCGGTTTCCAAAACGGCCCCTTCTCTGATTCAAATTTCCTGTTGGTGGTGCATTGCCCATGCCGTTGTGGTCACAAATCTATAAAGTATAAAGATTTAGGTCACTTGGTTTGTTTTTTATGGCTCCTCAAAGTTGTACCTTTCAGAAGCTGTCTAAGTGTTGATAAAATGTGCATGTTATGTAAAATATTAATGAAAATCTAATCAAATGATGGTCACCGTAAAGAATACATTCATGGCATGATTGTGACAAAAAATCATGTTTCCATCGCGCCATTTGGCTGTTTTATGGAAGAAACAATCTCAAAAATGCCATTTTCGATGATAACATTTTAGACACAAAAACTGTGTTTTTTAGAGAATACACCCTTTTATGGGCGTTGGATGCAAACCAATTTTTATCCTATTAAACAGTACGTAATATGCTATTGATGAGAGGAAAAATCATCAAAATGTAAGTGGTGGAACATTTTCAAATGTTGGGTTGAATTAGCCTATGGTTGAATTGCCGATTTTCGACTTTCTTTAGATAATTAACAAAAAAACGAGAGTATTTGCTCGGTATGTTGAGAATATGTACACAGATATGAAAAAAAGTGAGAGAAACACTTTTTCATAAAAAAAATCCAAGATGGCTACTTCACAAGTCCCCGTGGTTGAAGACATTGGCTGACAAATAGACAGAACAACAAACAAAACGTGTTCCTTATGATTTTGGTTGGTTTTCGCATTTACGGGAGTGTTCATAGCTACGGGCGATTGTATAATACCTATATTTATAAGTTTGGTTAGTCACATGGTAACGGGGATCTTTCATATCGAGCCCCAAACATACTTTCGACATATGCACTCCGTTGCCGCATGGAAAACTATTTCAAGTTTTGTCGGAATTTCTTTACCTGTGGTTGTAATGGTCGAGGGTTTTCCAGCGTCCTGTAATACCCAAGGTAGTACAAGATACTGGAGATGTGCGCACACATTCCCATCGTTCTCTCTCCAACTGGGCACTGGCAGTAGTAGTCCTTTATTGGGGCCTCAACATCGGGTGAAACGGTGAACCGTATCCAAACGTTATATTTCGTTTGGCTTTTGTGTCGAGAATGTATTTGACATCGGAGAAGGTCTGGGGAGTGCTGGTAAAGCCACACCTCATAGTCTCCGTCATCACTTAAATGTTCGGCGATGTAACCAGGAGCCAGAGATATCTGATACGTTCCACACGTAATGGTTCTCAAGTAATCAAGATCGAGACGGGGAAACAGTACGGAAGATGCATCCATCTTGACAAACTCGGACCTTGCCCGTCTAGATAGATCCGGATCTGTCTTGACTCTCTGAGCTAAACCATTCGGTGTTGTCAAACGGTCCTTCATACGTTCAGCCATTAGCCTATCTTTGGCATCTCTCTCTGGAGATCTCTGGTAGATCGGTCCTCTAATACCATTCAGACAGGCTGTGACGGTTCGAAGCAAAGCCTCGATGACATTGATAAAGCTGTTAGACACCAATTGCGTTCGGAAGAACGTCCAGTGTTTCAGACGACCATGATAGGATTCCACAATCCACCTCGATTTGGTGATAGTTCTGTCAAGATTTGCTTGGACGTCAGAATGTTGACTTTGACCGGGTTTCAGGTATGACGGCATGCTAGCATTGAGGCCAGAGGCTTCGAGAACTGGTAGGACATCTCTAAAACCTCGGTCAACGACAACGTTGTCGTCTGGTTGTAGCCAAGTAACTAGCTTGTCCATGACTTTTTTTGTAATTGTAGCATCATTTTCGCTGCCAGTGAATGGTCCTACTGTGTCCAGAATGTAGCCATCTGGTAAGGCGATGCTCATGAATTTGAGATAGTTTCTCTTCTTCTGGCCACAGTAGGACATTCTCTGGAGCTTGTGGTCGGAGCTTTTCTGGATATAAATATAGGTGCCATCTAATATGGCAGTGGCTTTATCTCCAAAAAATGCTTCTGAAAAGACAGTATTGTGCCCGAGCAACTGTTCTCTTGTCAAGTGATCCGGACCTAGAAATTGTGGGACTATCGATGTGTCTAATGCCTGTACTATGGAGTGGAAAGTTTTGGACACACTTGACTTGGAAATTCCAAAAAGAGAAGAACACTGACTCCAGGAAATGTCGGTTTTCAGTTTTACCCAGAACAGTAATAGAGCATCGTGTGTAGTCTTGGTATATATACCAGATGAAAGATATGGGGAACAGTGCGAGTGGATTTCGAGGAACTGATCTTTGGACCAACCTGTCCAGGCCATGCATGCCGAGTCATCAAGAGAAGAAAAGCTTATTGTAAACGCAGACTGGTTCTGTGAAAGGACGTGCGACACCTCTAGGAGGTCATTAATGATTTCGGACGATTTTGATGGTAACTGAGATTCCAAGGAACCTCTACCATCAAGGACAACCTCTGTAGACGGATCTAAGTCGTTACCAATAAGGTGAATGGAGCAGACGCGGGATGAGGTGGGACACCACAGTTTGTGTGAATAGATCAGGTGATGTCTTGCACGTTTTGGTAAGACTGATGATTTTGTTCCATTTCTTGCAAAGGTAACAAGACAGAGACAGCATTTTTTGTGTGAAGATGATCCATTCAAAAGATCATGAAGGGTCAGCAACGGCAGGATATGGGACGGGGAGTCGTCTTCTTCCTCTATTTCCTGGTTCTGCTCGGGTTCAGGTTCAGGCTGATTTTTGTTCCGAAGATACTTCATGTAGCACTTCTGGCAAATAAGTGCTTGTTCCTTTGCTGACATCAATCCTTGTTGCACCAGCGTATCTAGGAGCCATTTATATTGTGGACTATTTACATTGCGTGCACTTCTGTTCTTATTGCCACTACGTTTCTTGAAGTATACTTGACACCCTTCTCCAACACATTTACCCTCCATCTTGAAACAATAACGATTGGTTTATGAAGCGTCGATAAAGTAACAAAATAGCAAGCCACCGATGATTGCTGTAAACAGCTAATACTTAGTAGTTTGGTACAATTATGCGAAAATGTGTGATAAATAACGAACAACTAATTACACAAAATAACAAGACAATATAATAAATCACATTCAATACCTCCAAGAAGCGCAGAATTGATTGATTACTTAGAACAAAATAAAGTATTTCATATGGATAATCTATCTATTCGATGTGGCGTGGTCGGCAGGCACAAAGAAAGTGAGACAAGTCAGGGTCCCAACCCTGACAGAGCCACAACGCTTTGGAGATGGGACAATAAAACAAGGAAAGTGAGACAAGAATAGCTAGCGTCGAGTCAATGATTCCGTAAACGTATAGACAAAGACAAGAAGATACGGATAAATGTACAAGGCCACACGATCAGAAAATTCAGAAGAGGACAACTTGAGATAGAACAGTATTCATGTATCAGGGTGTCCTCAGTGTAAATCTTTATATCGATACTGTTTATTTAGTCGTTACACATCATAAAACTGTCATGAAAATATCCGCTCTGATATTCAATATAAAAGTTTGTATATAATAAGCTATATAATAGGGTTTCAGACAAGGTTGTTACTCATTTCCCCTTTTCTTTCAATTTACAACCACATTCAGGCGGCGATATGAGAACGTTCCACCACATGGAATTAGCTGATTTTTGGTACACATATGAAACAAGTAAAGCTCTATCCGATTTTCTGATGGAAATTTGCATCCAAAACTATATAACGGGAGAAAATTGCAATTTTATGGCATTTTTCTTCATAATTGTGTCTCTGCAAGTGCATTTTCATCCGAGAATATTTTTTTTTTTGTTTTATGAATAAACACGATGTTTTGGAAATATTTATCAAAAGAAATTTATACTATGTTGCGAATTACAATTTCGAGATAACCTTCTTTTATTTACGAACTTATGTCTTTGATGCTGAAATTGACAACTTTATAAAAATACATTTTCACTGAAATTATGAAATCTGGGTGTCGGAAAGGTGTAAAATTATTCTTCGGAAAAGAAAAAAACAGTAGTTGAGCTAGATAAGAAATTATACGGGGGCAGGCTCCTATGGAGAATTAACATTACTGGAAACAGGCCCTTTGTCGAAAATTGTCTTTGAAAAGAAAATGTAATTGTTACAGTCTGATTGATAAATCATTTATGATATAGAATTCAGCAATAATTTATTTAAAAAAAATAATGAAAAAGGTTAAAACTTTGTAGCATCCTTTCTAATTTCCCGTTGATCTCCAACGTTTCATTATGCTAACAAGGTTGTTTGGCCCAAAATTAGATAAATTCTCACTGCCTGCAGTATTAAAGTGGTCTTTAGATGAAATGTCATGATCTTATTCTGACAACTGGCTTTACTTTTACTCACTTGCCACATTTTGGCTTAGTGAGTTTTTTTAAGTGGTTTAGAGTCGTAAGGTTTCTTATGTCTTTTGCACTCTTTACTTGACATAGGAAACAACCGTTTTCGAAAGCTCGCAAAGTTTTCAATTATTGTTTGTGTCCAAAACAATTTAGCCTTTAAACATTTGTAGGTTTCAGAAGGGCATAAAACACCAAATTTAACTAAAAAAACCAACAAAAATGTGTAAAAATATTTGACAGAATATATAATGTTAAAGTTGGGTTTGAGGGAGGGAGGTGTGGGTGGAGGGGTTGTTTTAGAAACCTTATGAATCACCCTTGGAGTACCTTGTAGTGATGAAATTTGATTCAATACTGACAGGTGTCGGAGGAAGGTCGCGGTGTGGCGTCCATTTCCAGTATGTTGACTTTGTCAAGGATACACAATGCTTTAGCATCAGCTTCAGCAATGAGAAGGTAGGTCAAGGTCAGTCAAGAAGGTCAGTCAAGGTCACAAGGTAACAAACAGTACATTACATATATCAGTGATAGATTCTTTTTCTTGTTATTTTCATGCTTTAAAAAATCCATGTTTTTGTCAAGAATTGCATACTTGTTTATTAAAATTCCATTTCTCTGTTATAATTTTTTTTTTTTGTTGAGTTGAAAAGGGATCTACATTTTAATTTCCTAAAAATGCCTTTATTTTAATAATAAACACGTTAGGGTTGAAAATCTGGATTCAACTTACTCAGAAAAGGAGATTTATATCAGTCACATGACTATTATATATTATGTTACAGAGTAGTCAGCACAGCTAGGGATTACAGCACCCGGCGGTCGGCTTTTGGAAATGTTTTGAAGAACTACCCTCTCCATATACAGACATTGGCAAGACTGGAGGTATTTTAAAGTCAAATCTTTAGCAACAACCTTGTTATAATGCCACCATTTGTGAAGTTATGGCATGATAATGGGGTTTGTTTATATATTGAATAGAGGGTTCTAATACCTTTCCTGTTTAGTTTTAACTCTTTATATATTTCCCCCTTTATATCAACTAACTTCATTTTAATGCCATAATTTTGGTATTACGGGTAAGCAATAAACTACACAACACCGTGATAGATATGAGAATTTAATTTACTAAAGATAACAAATTGCCATAAAATGAATTTTCCTGTAGTTTATGACTCTTCATTATTTAATTTGTTGCAAAAAGAGGATTTTCCATATAATTTGTATAAAGATTTCCCTGATGCTGGGGCCCTTTTGGCCAAGGGGTTAAGGTGTCAGACATTCTGCTACCACATGCCCTCCACCACTGGGTCATGGGTTCGAGACCTACGTGGGGCAGTCGCCAGGCACTGGCAGTAGGTCGTTTTTTTCTCCAGGTACTACAGTTTTCCTCCACCACCAAAACCCTGCACATCCTTAAATGACCATAGCTGGTAATAGGACTTGTTCACACCTTAAAAATTGGAAAAACATGAAGTGGGAAATATTTCATCTTATATGCCAGAGCTTTGATCAGATACTTAAACATAGAAGTGCAAGGATTTCTCTTTATGTGTGCCTAACAATTTCTGTTAAAAGTAAATATTTTCTTTTTTCCCTGAAAAGTGGTTCATGATTATTTGTAGGTTGAAGTTCGAGGTGCCACCCTACTTACTCTTGAAGCGGCCAGATTGTTGGGAAGGGAGGATGTTGGAAAAGCCACTGAGCATGAGCAGATGTTGCTTCGGCTGTTGACTCCTTTGGCCAAACTTTACACAGCAAAGCAGGTATTTATTGCATAAGTAAGAAGTTATTTTATTTACTTGACAAGGTTCTCTTTAAAGTACTTCATAGGAAGTTGATTCTGTGATGTTATTGTCATATGATAATATATAGTTTCAGCTGTTCATTATGAACCTTTTTTGGGAACTTTCTAGCCAGTTAAGGTTGTCAATACACTAGTTAAAATGTTTGTCACAAATTCTATTTTAACTACAAATCTTTGAGCAAATGGTGGAACATGTGGTCAGAATAGCTTGTTTAAACCATATTGTGGAACAAAAGTCAGAATTAATTCAGAACTTTGTTTTCATTATCTAAACAGAAACTGTTAGGTTTTTTTTGACATAAATAAATGAATAAAGCTGAACATTCTGATGGGAATCTGTTCCTTCAATAATTTTTATATTTTATACAAAAAATAGTAATATATGCAGTATCCAATTTTCCATTTTTAGCTCACCTGGCACGAAGTGCCAAGTGAGCTTATGCCGTGGCGCGGCGTCCGTCTTCCGTCCGTCCGTCCGTCCGTCCGCCCGTCCGTCGTCCGTCCTGCGTCCGGCGTCAATATTTTACTTTAAACGACTTCTTCTTAATAACCGAAAGGCCTAGGGTGTCAATATTTGGCCAGAAGCAAACTTGGATGAAGGGCTACAAAGTTTGTTCAAATAAATGACCTTCACCTATTTTCAAGGTCACAGGGGTCAAATATGTCAAAAACTTTAAACATCTTCTTCTCAATAACCAAAATGCCCAGGGAGATGATATTTGGCCAGTAGCATGCTTGGGTGAAGGGCTACCAAGTTTGTTCAAATGAATGACCTTCAATTATATTCAAGGTCACAGGGGTCAATTGTATTAAAAAACCTTTAAACAACTTCTTCTGAATAACCAAAATGCTCAGGGTGATGATATTTAGCCAGTAGCATGCTGAGATGAAGTGCTACAAAGTTTGTTCAAATGAATGACCTTCACCCATATTCAAGGTCACAGGGGTCAAATATGTTAAAAACTTT